>NW_027499208.1:0-98563 GCF_021521415.1 Bidens hawaiensis | reverse complement strand
TAAGGTTTGATAATTTTCAACCTTTCCGAGTAAGCTTAGTCATTTTTGACTTGATTATGTGTGAATATGTTGTTTCGGGTAAGGTTTGATAATTTTCAACCTTTCCGAGTAAGCTTAGTCATTTTTGACTTGATATGTGTGAATATGTTGTTTCGGGTAAGGTTTGATAATTTTCAAACTTTCCGAGTAAGCTTAGTCATTTTTGACTTGATTATGTGTGAATATGTTGTTTTGGGTAAGGTTTGATAATTTTCAACCTTTCCGAGTAAGCTTAGTCATTTTTTACTTGATTATGTGTGAATATGTTGTTTCGGGTAAGGTTTGATAATTTTCAAACTTTCGAGTAAGCTTAGTCATTTTTGACTTGATTATGTGTGAATATGTTGTTTCGGGTAAGGTTTGATAATTTTCAAACTATACGAGTAAGCTTAGTCATTTTTGACTAACTTTATGATTTTCGGGCATGCTTTGAAGTGTTTACACTTTCGGGTAGAGTACACTTTTGTACTCCTTTCCCGAGCAAGCTTGAAGTCTTGAGATGATTATGTGTTGTTATAGCTAGCTTTTAACAAGAAATTCTTGTTTCGGGCAAGCTATGCATGTTATATGCTGATTGTGATTTCAAGCAAAATTTGTGAACTTAAGTTAGTACACCGAGTAAGCTATGTAATTTGTGTGAATATGTTGTTAGGAAAGGCTTGTTAATCTTTCCGGGCACGCTTAGATGTTACTGTTTAAGTTTGTCATTTTTTTTGGTATGGTTTGATATAGTGAAATCCCTCGGGAAAGGGCATACCTGATGATTGAATGTGTTTATCCTAGCAAGCTTAGTGCTAACAGAGGATTTTCAGGCAAGCTCTATGAAATTTTAGACAATAGCACACTTAAATGGTTATGTGTTTAATTTCATTCCGAGCATGCTCTGTGATATGTATGTGTATGATTTCTTTGAAATTACAAGTGTTTTCGGGCAAACTTTGTTTTCCGAGCACACTTTATATTTCGGGTACACTTGTGTTCCTTCAATATACTTAGTAATTTCAAAAAGTTAACTTTCCGAGTACACTGTCTGCTAGAATTTCTTTCCGAGCACACTTTGTATTAATGCAAGTTATTCGGGTATACTTTGAATAAGATTGCTGTTCGGGCATACTTTACATCAGAAAGATTGCTCGAGCACACTATGTTTTCAAGCATAATTGAATGAATGTGTTACTTGATTGAATATGTTAGTTAGTATGATAAAATTGATTATGATTCTTTTTAGGGTTTGTGCTAGATGAGTTTTAATTTGAAATTGAGAAATCTATGTGGGAATCTTAATTGATTCTTAGTAAGGATGTTTATTTGATTATTATACTTGATTATTTGCCTTGTGATTAATTTCTCAAGAAATCTAGTATTTCGGGTAAGCTTTCTTTATCATGTCTTAACTTTAAATTAATTTACTTGATCGAGCAAGGTTTATAAATAGACAAATTCGGGCAAACTTCGTACATCCGAAAAAGAAAATTTTTTTAAAGTAAAGTTTGACCGAGTAAGGTTTGTAAGTGGAAGTATACCGAGTAGACTTTGGATATATTAATCTTTCAAGTAAGGTCTTATGATCTTAAATGAAATTAAAAGTTTTAATATATCAAGTGGATAATGTTACTGGTTGACAGCTAATAATTCACAAAAGGACAAAAAACATTTAAAACCCACTTTCAAAAGGTATATAAGAGGGAGTTAGGCAAATTTTTCAACATTATTTCCCTCTCTCTCTCCTTCCACTGCAAAAGACTCACACTCAAAGAAACCTATCCGACTTCCTAATTCTAAGTCGATCCTAACCCTAACTTTTATCAGCCCTCTAATTCCGACTCGGTAAGCATTAATAATGTGTTTTCCGATCACGATTAGACTATAATGGGCTTTGATTGTGTATTTGATTACTAATACTCTTTTTATGTGTATAGGTTATAAATTTTTCGAAGAACAGGTTCTTGAAGATTTCTCCCTATCTTCTTCATTCTTATATACACTGAAATTATCTAAAGTATTGAACTTTATAACTAATTTCACTTTGAATATGTTTGTTTATGTATTTCAAATATGGCAGACAACGAGCCGAAGTATGTTTTTGAGCCAAAGCACAATATGTGCGCATTACTACAAGTGACACCAGAAAATGAACCAGTGGCTCGAATGATCTCGTGGATGGCACGGTCAAACATCAACTTTGCACTCACTGAAAGCCCTATAATTTACAGAAATTGCTCCTTGGATTTCTGGAGATCTGTAGAGTTTGTTGAAGATGTGAATGGAAAAAGAATAGAGGCAACCATGGCCAGACAGGAGATTCAGATCACAGAGAGAATGATCAGAAGGTGTCTAAGACTGAATGATGATGATCACAATCACATAAACTTCAATACAGCACACTTATTGAAAATTTTTGAAGAAACAATGGGGTATCAAGGAAATGTCCATGAAGGACAGTTTCAGAAGGGTATGTTTCCAATGCTGTACAGGTTTTTAATACATCATATTATTCATGGATTTGCGCCAAGGAAGGGATCATGGACTCTGATGACTCATGATTTAGCAAATGCCACAGTTGGGCTAATCTTTGATCTGCCCTTTAACTTTTCCAAGATGATTTTTGAGGGATTAGTAGGGAATCTAAAGAAACCGGAAAGAACGAGATTTTATAATATCCAAGATTCCTGCAGATCATATTCAATAGAGAACTACAAGATTTACCAACAGTTGGAGACACACATCAGTTGCAAGACTCTGATTCTTACAAAAGAATCAAGAAATATGGTGTCTCCAATACCTTTAATTCAAATGTTCCTTTTGAAATTTTACCTTGGTTATTAAACCATGATTTGGCTATAATGCCTGTGCCTGAGCTGAGCTCAGAGGAGGAAGCAGGGGGTGATGATGAGAGTGATGAAGGTGATTCTGATGATGATGATGTTGATGGAGATGAAGGTGGAGATGGTTCAGAAATGGAGATAATGGCACCTGAACAGGGGGATCACAGAGAAGATCTTGAACAACCAATTCCACCACCACCACCAACCCCACCACATCAAACACCACCTCAAACCCTTACCTTAGACCAACCTGAAACTTCCACACATCAATCACCACCACCACAGACACCGCCAACTCATAGCCTAAACCTATCAGAACCAATCATTTCTAGCCCACCTCAAACACTATCCTTAAGCCTACCTGATACATTTACATATCAAACACAATCACCACTACCTACCACAAACCAACCTGAATTTGAACCATTTCCTACATCAGAACCTACTAGTCCACATGTTGATACATTCCAAAGAAATCTTGAGTTGATGTTGGAAAATGATGAGTTGAGAAGAAAGGTTAAGGAGGTTATGGATGAGAATGTTGTGTTGAGAAGAAGGGATGAGGAGGTAACAAATGAAAATGTGATGTTGTTGAGAAGGTTAACTGAGGCTGAAATGAAAATTCAAACCCTGGTGTAGGAGGTTGAGAAGACCTCAGCTGCCCCAAAACAGGGGGAGAATATGGATGATGCTGATGTGAGTATGACTGATGTTGTAAGTATTGATAATGTTGATGGTTTGAAGATGATCATGAGTGTTTATAATGATAGTGATGAGAATGAAGGGGAAGTGAGTGGAGAAGAAACCAATAATGCTGAAAATGAAAAGTCAATTGATGAAGAGGTTGTGCTTACAGAAGAATTAACTGAGATTGTAGATGAGGAAATGAGTGTTGAGAATGCTGATATAATGCTGCTACTGAGGAACTTGTAAACACTGAGCCTGAAGATGATCAAGAAGTTAGTTCCAAGAGGGTAGAGCATGACTCAGAACTGGAAGCACTAAATGATGAAATTGATAATTTCCCTCCAATAAGTCCTCCTGAAACTGAAGAATAATTAAAGAAGAGGATGGATAAGGGAAAGGGTATATTGACAGAATAAGGGCCTCTTAAGGCATATCCTGAAAAGGATGTTTTATTCAGAGATGATGCTGCTGCTGCTGCCTTAGAAGAACAAGAAAGAATTATCAAAGAGTCAATGGAAAGGGAGAAAATTGCCCAATCCTTAACTCATGAAGAATTGGCAGAGCAGGAGATCTTGATCAGTGAAGCCAATGTAGCAAAAGAAATACTAGAAGATGTGGCTGATCAAGAGGTTATAGAAGAACTGATTAAGTTGAGCAGAGTTGAGGAAGTAGACAACTCTTTGGGCATGGTAGTCGGCATGTTTCAAAACCAAAGTCAAACATCTGAAACTGCTGAACCAACCAATTTGAACACTGGTATGATTCCTGAAGAGGAAATTGGTGAGTCAATTGCCTCTATGGCTGCCAAGAAATGGGCTGAACAGGTGAAAGAGGATATGAGGAAGAACCCTACTGACAACTGGTCAGAAAGGGTAAAAGTACCTGAAACTCAAGAACCAAGATTTGCCAAGATGTATCAGAGAAGAAAAGGAGCAGCTGAACAAACTGAACAAGAAAAGACTGCTAAGAGGGACAAGTGGAATGAGAAAAATGAGTATTATGTAGAGACACCTGATGATGAAGCAAGTCCTATCAGGGCAACACCTTTGCAAAGTCTAAGACCTGATGAATATAGGCAAGGTGTCCCTGATGTGCCAACTAGGGATGAACCAGATCATCCTGCCTCTGATGAACCAAGAATAGATGCCATGAATGATCTATCTGAGGAGGAGGATGGATCTGAGGAGTCTGATGATGAAGATGATGATAATCCTGATAAGGATAAAGGGAGAGTTGGTATAAGCACTAATGTTGTGTCCCCTCAAGTTGAAATGACTGATGTACACAGGGCAAACATTGAAATACGTTTGGAAGAAGCCAAAAGGCTGATTGAGAAGAAGAACAAAGAGACAAAGAAGCACAAAGATTATCTGAGAAGACATGGTTACTCTGAGAAAGATTTGGCACATGTCTCTGTTGACAAATTGCAAGATTTGTACATTAGTGAAAGAGAGAAAGTTGTAGAGAGGTGTGTTAAAGAAAATAAGGAACTTGAGCTGGAAGAATTGAAAAGGAAATTTAATGGAATGTGTGGATACTTGTTGGAAAAAGGCATGAAGCCTGAAATTGTTAAGAACTTGGATAAAAGGACAGTTGTGGATCAGTATAACAGAAGAAAAAGAAAAGAAAAATCTAAAAGGGTCCAAACTAAGAGCTCAATTCGAACTGAAGCACCTGATGAGCCACCAAAGAAGAAGAAAAGAATTCAGACTATAAGGGAAAAGGAAAAGGAACAAGTCAAACAAGTTGAAATCCCTATTCGTCAAGAAGAAGTGAAACCTGAACCAGAAAATGAACCATTTATGCCTTGGGAAAATGAGGAAATGTTAAACATCCTAAGAAACATAATGATAAATAAGAGAGGGATGACTGAAGAAGACTTTAATGTGTTAGAGAAAGAGGATTTGAAAACTCTTTTCTACCTTCAAAAGGATGAGTGGAAAATGCATTAAGAGAAGGAGAAAATCCACGATATTATGCTGATGGTAGGTTTGTACCTGCTGGATTGGCAAGAACTACAGGAATGAAAAAGATGTTAATAGAACTTGAAGCAGCTGGACAAGATATAGTTGAATTAGCCAACCTTCCTACTGAGATGGTGGAGGCTATTTATGTAAAGACATTCAACTTGGGACCTCAAAAGCCCAAGAAATCGATTCCTTTCAGACCTTCGTTTCATCAAAGATTTCCTAGAGGAAGAGGTCAATGAGGAAGAGGTGAATCAAGCAGCTCAGTACAACATAGAACAAGACCACAATCTGATGTGGATCTACCAAGAGACCTGTACTATGATTCGATCACTGATTCCCTCAAGGTGATTATGGAGAGCAGATTACTAAGAGAGATTGTGGTCAGAAGTGACTTCCGTGAGTTTAATGAAGAACAATTGAGAAGGATGGCCACACTCCATTTGTATGACTACAGAAACAGGGACAGATCTGCAGGTAGACAAATGAATGATTTATCAAAGTACCTGCATGAAGAAGCTGATAAAGGATTCAAGTTTTTGAAAGAAAAGAGAAGTTGGAGAATGATTTAACTCCACAGATCAAAAAGGTTAGAGAAGTTAAAGAGAATGGACAGGGCTGAACTGAACTACCAAGTAAGTGTCCGAGATCAGAATCCACTGTCCAACATGAATACGTGTATAAACTTGGGAAGAAGAATGAGAAGGCCAAACTATACAGTACAGAAGAACGGTGTCATTGCTAAGGTGGAATACAAAGAAGACACTGGTTATTATGTGCTGATGAACTCTGATGGAAAAGTCTTGGCTATAATCAAAAAGGATGCAGATCTGACATGCTTACACAATGATGATCTAATAGATATAAGAGACTTGGTGATACCAGAAGGACACACTCACTACCAAGTGCTCAATATCTTCAAAGAAAGAGCTGCATCAGTAATACAGCTAAGAATACAAGCAGCCAACAATGAAAGGAAAAGACATGATAGATAGAATAGGCTTTGCTATGTAATGTCTTAGGACTACTTTTGAATATGTAATTTTGCTTATGTACTTTAAATATGTAATTTGACTTTGAATTTGATATGTATTTTGCTAAGTGTATGTAACCATAGAGTGTTTTGGGTCAGCTGAGGTGTTCCAATCTAGGGGGAGATTGTTGGGTCAAGAGTTTAACCCAAATGAGGAGATTTGACCTAAATGAAGAATATGGAAGATTGGAATCTTCTCAACCTCCTCAGAATCTGCTAAGTATTGAATCCGAGCACACCTTGGGATCCGAGCAAGCTTTTACTTAGCCGGGTATGAGATTTTGCCTCCCGGGCAAGGTTTACTTCAATTAGTCTTCTTAAGTGGATATCCGGGCAAGGTATTCTAATTTAGTGCATTCCCGAGTAAGGATCACTGATTTGGTATCTCCGAGCAAGGTTCACTTTGTCAAGCAGGTTTGTTCTTCAAGACCAAGTATTTTACTCTTCCGAGTAAGGTTTGGTTAACCAAGTCCATGAAGCCAAGTGATTGGAAGACCGGGCAAGGTATTCTTTAATAATTATGGTCCGAGCAAGCTTGATGTATAAATGAAATATATCTCTAAGTAACATCGGGCAAGGTTCAACTCAAGCAAAGAACTGTACTACCGAGTACACTTTGCTAATAAGTTATATTATAGCAAAGAGTTGAAATGGACCATCGAAGAACAAGGTTGCTCGTAAGGAGTTGTCGGGCAAAGTCTGGCAAAGTCAAGAAGACTGAAGTCTACTCGGTGAATATTTTACTTGGTAAAATATTCTTTAAGTAAAGTCTACCCGGAAACTGATCCCGAGCACACTTCTATGTTACCAAGTTATGAAGGATGGCCGAGCATACTCGGAAAGACAAGATTGATGCAAAGCCTACCCGGAAGACTTGTTTTACACTTAGTTTATTTTGAATATGTATTATCGGATAGGGTTTCTAGAAGGAATGACAGCTGTCCTAGGTTGGCAGGCCTATAAATAGAATATTTAGGGTACGCCGTCAGAGGAGAGGCAGAACACACAATATGGATAAGACAGACTCATTTATTGAGAGAATATTGTGTGACGGCTGTCTTAGGATTCCTAGAAAACCGTAAATCGATTATCCTTTTGTATGATTAACATTATATAAATGGAAATCTTTTGAGTGAATCTTGAGTGTGCCTTCTACCTGTGATTATTCATTGCAACCGTATGTTTATTATTGATTCCGCCTTTAACAAACGGATATCTTTCTAAATATAGTAACCCGTCATTAACTCTCTTGTCAACACGATTAATCTGTGTGAGTTATGACATGAATGATTAAGATCAAGGTGAAATCCAAGGGACCGACATAGCGAACCACACGTTCAGTATCGATTAGTTACCTGTCGAATTAGGTAGTTTCGATGTAGTTGTGGGAATGGACTGGTTATCCAAGAATCAGGCTGAAATCGTTTGCTCAGAAAAGTTGATTCGATTACCACTCCCAAGTGGTGAAACATCAACTATCCAAGGAGAGCAAGGTAACTCAGATCTAAAGCTTACCAGTATCATGAAGACACGCATGATGCTACACAAAGGTTATCCAGCATTTTTGGTAAACTTTTTGGATATGAAAGTTGAAGAGCAAAAGATTGAAGACATTCCTATAGTAAGAGATTACCCTGAAGTTTTTCCTGAAGATTTACCTGGTTTACCTCCACCAAGACAAGTTGAGTTCAAAATCGATTTAGTTCAAGATGCAGCACCGATAGCCCGATCTCCGTATAGATTGGCACCGTCGGAAATACAGGAACTATCGAACCAACTCCAAGAGAAGTTACATAAAGGATTCATTAGACCTAGTTTTTCCCCGTGGGGAGCACCAGTTCTTTTTGTGAAGAAGAAAGACGGCTCGTTTAGAATGTGTATCGATTATCATGAATTGAACAAACTGACCATTAAGAATCAGTATCCCTTACCGAGAATTGATGATTTGTATGACCAATTACAAGGATACAGCTACTATTCGAAAATAGATCTGCGATCTGGATATCACCAGCTACGAGTTGCTGAAGAAGATGTGCACAAAAACGCGTTCCGAACCCGATATGGCCATTATGAATTCTTAGTCATGCCTTTTGGTCTAACAAACGCACCCGCTGTGTTTATGGACCTCATGAATAGACTTTGTAAGCCATATTTGGATAAATCCGTGATAGTATTCATCGATGATATACTTATTTATTCACGAACCAAGAAGGAACACGAGCAACATCTGAAGCAAATTCTAGAATTGCTACGAGATGAGAAGCTATATGCTACATTCTCAAAGTGTGAATTCTGGATGAGAGAAGTACGCTTCCTTGGACACTTGATTAATGAACAAGGTATACACGTAGATCCCTCAGAAATTGAAGTAATCAAAAACTGGGAGACACCAAAGTCACCTACCGAAGTGCGCCAATTTTTAGGTCTTGTTGGGTATTACCGGAGATTCATCGAGAATTTCTCTAAAATAGCTCAACCTTTGATGCTATTAACCCAAAAGGAAAGGAAGTATAATTGGACCAAAGATCAAGAAGAAGCTTTTCAGATTTTAAAACAGAAGTTGTGTAGCGCGCCTATCTTGTCCTTACCAGAAGGAACCGATGGATTTGTAGTATATTGTGATGTGTCTCGCTTAGGTCTTGGTTGTGTGCTTATGCAACTAGACAAGGTGATAGCATACGCATTACGACAGCTCAAGGTACATGAAAAGAATTACACGACTCACGATTTGGAATTGGGAGTGGTAGTGTTTGCTCTCAAGATTTGGAAGCATTATCTGTATGGAACGAAATGTACAATATTTACTGATCATAAGAGTCTCCAGCACATCTTTTTTCAGAAAGAGCTAAATATGAGGCAACGTCGATGGGTAGAGGTTACCACCCAGGTAAAGCGAATGTTGTGGCAGATGCATTGAGTCGAAATGAAAGAGAAAAGCCTCTACGTGTTCGTGCATTAGGGTTAACGATTCAAACAGGTCTCACCACTCGAATTCGTGATGCACAACATGAAGCTTTGAAACCGCGAAACATAATGTTTGAGAAATTGCGAGGACTTGAATGTGAATTCGTAACAAAATCCGATGGAACATTATATCTAATTGATCGATTTTGGGTACCTCTCTATGGAAATCTGCATTAACTTGTACTAGACGAAGCGCATAAGTCTGGGTACTCGATCCACCCAGGATCAACCAAGATGTACAAGGATCTCCAAGAACATTATTGGTGGCCTAACTTGAAAAGAGACATAGCTGTTTATGTCAGCAAGTGCCTGACATGTTCCAAAGTAAACAGCTGAACATAGAAGACCGCCTGGACTACTTCAACAACCAGAGATCCCGTAGTGGAAATGGGATAATATTACCATGGACTTCATAACCAAACTGCCAGTTACGACGCGAAGTCATGATGGTATTTGGGTAATTGTGGATAGATTAACCAAATCCGCTCATTTTATACTCATTAGAGAAAAAGACAGAATGGAGAAGTTAACTCAGCTTTATCTGAAACAGATTGTAGCCAAACATGGCACACATGTCTCAATCATTTCTAACAGAGATTGTCATTTTGTTTCTCGTTTTTGGCAATGTCTTCACTAATCCCTAGGAACTCACTTAGACATGAGCACCGCCTATCATCCCCAGACAGACGGTCAAAGCGAGAGAACTATCCAAACATTGGAAGACATGTTGTGAGCCTGTATTATTGATTTTGGAAATAGTTGGGATACTTATCTGCCTTTAGCTGAATTCTCTTATAACAACAGTTATCACTCCAGTATTAAAGCTAAACCGTTTAAAGCTTTGTATGGAAGAAAATTTCAATCCCCTTTGTGTTGGGCAGAAGTCAGAGAAAAGAAACTTACAGGACCTGAAATTGTCCAAGAGACCACCGACAGGGTCTTTCAGATCAAGGACAGGTTAAAAGTTGCAGCCGACAGACAGAAAAGTTATGCGGATAATCGAAGGAGACCGTTGGAATTCCAAGTAGTAGACCAAGTGTTACTAAAGGAATCACCTTGGAAAGGCATAGTCAGATTCGGTAAAAGAGGCAAGCTAAGCCCACGATACGTTGGACCGTTTGGAATCACCAAACGAGTAGGACCAGTAGCTTACGACTCGACCTACCTTCAGAACTCAGTGGAATACACGACGTGTTCCACGTATCCAACCTGAAGAAGTGTCTATCTGACGAAACGCTGATTGTTCCAATTGAAAATATAAGGGTTCACGATAAGCTTCGATTTGTAGAAGAACCTGTTGAAGTTATGGATTGGAAAATTCAGAAGCTAAGGCGTAACGCGATTAAGCTAGTCAAAGTTCGCTGGAATTCAAGACTTGGTCCCGAGTTCACATGGGAACGTCAGGAACAAATGAAGGAGAAATACCCTCACCTCTTCCCTGTAGAAATCGAAACCATTACTACATCCTAAATTTCAGGACAAAATTTCTAAAAAGATGGGAGAATGTGACAACTGCCAGAAATTAGACTAATCTGGTAATTATCTTAACCGTAATCGCGTATTAATTAGTGAGATAAATATATGGGGATAATATTTTTACCTAAAGTCTTTGATTTTAGTTGAGTTATAAGATATGGAACCCGAAAAATTTAAATTTTGGCGTGTAGCAAGCACGGTACAGATTGAGACCGGGTAACGACTCAAAACAAATAAATTCATAAACGTGTCAAGGTGACCTCGAAAAATTAAATTTTATATTAGGATATTAGAGATAATACATAAACTTAATTTTAGATTATTGGAATCACGAAAATTAAAAAATAAGTAACCGAAAGCTAGTAGAGGACACCGTGAGGACACCACATCAAATTTTTCAGAAAATTATATTTTTAGACAGACATTGACTGTAAGCTAATTTCGCTCAAAGTCTGATAAAAATTATTGAAAACGGACTTCGTTTAGCTAGATAAATTACGAGATACGTTAAACCTTAACACCTAGATAATACCATATATTATTATTCACCAACTCTTCCACTCCCCCCCCCCCTATTTCGGCCGCCATTTTCCCACAACCGCAACCCACTTGCATTATAATATTATTTATATACATACATACAATGATTACTTGAGATTACTTGTAAAAACTCAACCATGCTCCAACACAACACCCTAGAATACAACTCATCAACCCTATACCTCTTTCTCTCTCAATAAAACCGGCCACCACCACCTCCCTTACATCATCACCATTTCAAAAACCACCATACATCCATTATTGAAGACTAAGGGTTTTGGTGGAAGTATTGGCAAATAACAAGGAGTAGGAAGCCAAGAGAGGATTGTAGCTAACACAAGTTCAAATTATCACCTTGTTGGTACATGATGTCAGTAGTTCAGTGTCTAGTGTCTGTAATCGAGTTAGTTGGATTTGTATTTTGTATTAAGCGAAGTTAGCTCAGAAGTTCGCTTAAATAGGCGAACTTGTGGAACAAGCGAAGTTAGTGACAACTTCGCCTAAACATGTTAGGCGAAGTTGTCGTCTGTTATATACGGCTAGGTTACGGCTGATTTAGATGAATCAGTTTATGAGTTGTTCAGAGTTTTTGTAATCGGTGATCAGTGAATCACGTGTTTCCAGTTGCAATACAACGTGTCTTTGTTTATTGTAACGTGTGTTTGATTGTGTTAACGTGTATCGTCTTCTACGCTCGTATCGTCTTACGTAGGGATTCCGCACCTATGTAGAACGAGATATTCCGTGTAGATCCGGCTGGGAACCTACAATTGGTATCAGAGCTTTTGCTCGTGATTGTGTGGTTCGGGATTATCACGCGGGTGTAGAAATCGTTCCGTTCGACTATTTGCGGGACGAGTTTACCGAATTTTTATGTCCTACTCACCTCCCACCATCATAAACAACCCATTACAGCTTCGCATACCTCGCAAAACGTCAAAATCAAACCTGCAAAATCATCGTGTTCATCAGGCGAAGTTGCCGCTACTGTTTGTAGGGTATAGGCGAAGATATAAGGTTAAGCGAAGTTATCCACAACTTCGCCTGCCTCACAAGTTCGCTTATCTCAAGCGAAGTTATCCACAACTTCGCCTACCTCACAAGTTCGCTTAACTTAATCAGGCGAAGTTGAGAAATCAAGCGAAGATAAGACTTAAGCGAAGTTAACTTTAACTTCGCCTACAGTGCTGTTCAGAATAAAATTTTTATTTTTTTCGGGTTTCTTTTTGTTTTCGTTTCATGAAAGATGACTTCCATAAATATTACGGAACTGGTAAAAATGGAGGTGGAAGCGGGTTCAGCTACTAAGGCACCGAAAATGCTTAAGGGTACCGATTTCGTGGCGTGAAAAGATCGGTTTGAGCAGTATGTTAAATATCAAGATGCTAAGATGTGGGTGTGCATTCAAGATGGATACATTCCACCAACTGCTTTGTATGAGGGTCGTGAACAAATTAAGAAATACAACAAGATGGAAAAGGAAGAAAAGAAGATGTATGAGACTGAAAGCAAAGCTCATGCTGCGATAACAATGGCTCTTCCACAAGAGATTCTTCACACCTTCAGGAAGTATAAAACCGCTAGAGAGTTATGGGAAGCACTTGAAAACCGATTTGAAGGTAATGTGGGGATACGTTCATCCAAGATTAAACTACTCAAAACCCAATTCTCGGTGTTCAAGTATTTGAAGAATGAATCACTTGATGATATCATCACGAGATATTATAACCTGATGACCGAACTCAGCAATTGTTCCATTGCTTACAAAGAAGAGGAGATTGTAGAAAAACTTCTTGATGCTCTCCCACCGAAATGGGAGATGTACACTGTCTTGATGAGAGAAGATAAAGAGTTTGCCGACTATGACTTGGAAACAGCAGTCAACAAACTACGAACCTTTGAACTTAACATGGTTCGAAAAGAGACACCAACTGATCAGGTTCAGGATCCGGGAATGTATGGTGCGAAAGTTAATTCAACTTCAAGTTCGAAGTCAGAATCATCTGCTTACTACTCAAAGGGAGACTCGAGCTCTAACTCAACTCATGATGGTCATGTTTCTCTCAACATGGACGGTGATGTGTGTTTCGTAGCTGGTGGAACAAATTCTTCTAAACCTCAAACAACAAAGGGTAGTTTTTCTTCAAGTTTTCCGAACATCAACTACTCTCAGATGCCCATAAGTGTTAAATCCGCTGAACAGCAGTTTGCTCTCTATGCATCTTTCATTGCTTCTTACGAAAATTACATTAAAGGTAAAATCGTTGATCCTGCAACTTTAGACGAAGACTATGATCAGATCGATGCTGATGATCTGGAGGAGATGGATCTGCAGTGGCAGATGGCAATGATTGTAAGAAGAGTTAAAAGGTTTATGAAGAAAACTGGTAGAAAATTCGTTGGTGAAAGACCAGGTTTTGACAAGTCAAAGGTTCGGTGTTATAACTGTCAACAGAATGGCCACTTTGCTAAAGAATGCACAAATGACAGAGTAGAACGCAGTCAAAACAGGTCTACACAACAGAGTGGTGGTGGTAGTGAGAATAGGGCGATGATATCCAGACAGAACGAGGAATACAACTGGAATCTGCAAGTTGAGGAAGTGTTCGAACAGGCCAACTTGGTTAACATCGAAACTGAAGAAAAACCCAGAGAGAGAAAAGAAAATCAAGCCTACATGGTAGAAGTGAACGATCAGCTTTCTGAGGTAAGTCCTAAACTCCCTTGTACGAAATGTGAAAATCTGTCTGAACAGTTGAAAACAATAACTGATCAGTTTGTTAGTTTGGATTCTCAATTCAGAACATTAAAAGAAGATCATTATTACACTAAAACTAGAGAAAACAGTTACAATGTAAAAATAAAAGCTAGTGAGAAAGATATCAGAAGTCTTAAAGCAAGTATAGCTGAAAAAATACAAGTAATTGACCTTAGCTATGAAGTGTTAGAAGAGAAAACCAAACTAATTGCTGAAAGGGATAAACAGATAGCTGATCACCAGGTGAAAATGGTGGAACTAAACAGAAAGCTTGAGCAATTTAGAAATTCCTCCGCAATACTTGATCACCTCGTAAGTGATCAACGTTCCTCAGTTAAAAGGGGAGGAATTGGATATAATGAAGTTCCACCACCTTATAATCATAACTATACTTTTGATCCTAGTAATCAGAAATCTGTTGATGTTGAAATTGGTCAGATAGTTCCTGTTAAGGTTACGATTAAAGATCCAGAAGTTAGTAAAGGCGAAACGAGTAAGCCTGTTTCGAATGTTAAGATTTCTGTTCCTAGTTCTGTCTCATCAAATTCGGACAAGACATCCGAGTCTAGTGAGACAGAAGAAGAGGAAGTGTTACTAAAACGTGGAGAGGAACATAAACCAACTGAAAAGAATTCTCTACTAAACCCGTATGTCCCACCATATGCTAGACAAACGGGCAGTAATGCAGCCTTATCATCTAAAACAACTATTGAGACGAAAGTTGAACACAGGAGTTGTTTCAGATGCAATCAAATAGGACACCTGATTGCTGATTGCCCTCTGAAGCAGAGATTCAGAGGTATGAGGCCTTCGAAAACTGAGAATAGAACTAACAGTAATTTCTATAATGGTAAAAATGAAAACTCATCAAAGTTCAGATGTTGGACTAATCCAGGTTTTCAAAGAAGTCGACCTCAGTTTTTCCCAGTTAACAACCAAACCATTAGTAATAATTCATTTAACTCACGAAGGTTTGGATGGCCTCATAGTCAATCTACTAGAAGGTATCCTTTTGGGACTTACAGAAATCAGTCTAATACTAACTTTGGACAGCCAAAGTACGGGATGCATTTTAACAGATTTAATCGACCCAAGACCAATAGGTCTTGGGTCCCCAGATTTTAATCCTTTGCTTTGATCATGCAGGAACATTTGAACAGGGCTGCAAACAATCTATGGGTTGTGGATAGCGGCTGTTCCCGGCACATGACGGGTAACAAGAATTTGTTACACGAGTGGAAACCTGTTCAGGGAGGAAGAGTTAGTTTTGCTGGAGAGAGTGGTGGAACGATTACTGGAATTGGGACAGTGACTAATGGCAAAATGAAGTTAGAGAAGGTGAATTTCATTGAAGAACTGAAGCATAATCTGCTGAGTGTATCTCAGATCTGTGACAAAGAGTACATCGTGCACTTTACCAAAGATGAAGCGATCGTACTGTATCCTGGTTTCAAGATACCAGAGGAATGGATATTAACGAAGGCTCCAAGGGAAAAGAATACATATATTATGGACATGAGGTCGACTGAGATGGGTACAGAAGAATCGTGTCTTCTGTCAAAAGCAACTGAATCGGAGTCCGAGTTATGGCATCGAAGAATGGGACATATTCATCTTCGGAAAATGAACTACATTGTCAAGAATGGGCTGGTGCTGGGTGTTCCCTTGAAAAATTTCAACTTTGAAGACCAATGCTTATCGTGCAAAAAGGGAAAGCAACACAAGAAATCTCATCACACCAAGAAGGTTAATTCAATAGTCAGTACCCTAGACCTACCTCGCATGGATCTCTTCGGTCCCGTGAATGTAAAAAGCCTAGGTGGAACATCATACTGCTTGGTGATAACTGATGATTTCTCTCGATATTCTTGGATATATTTCTTGAAGACAAAGGATGAACGGTGCAGTTGGTAATAAATTTGATTACCAAGGTTGAGAATATTATGGGGAAGAAGGTTAAATACATCAGGACTGACAATGGGACAGAGTTCAAAAACTATCAGATGGAGATATTCTGCTTACAAAAAGGGATAGACCACCAGTACAGCGCTCTGTATACTCCGCAACAAAATGGGGTGGCTGAGAGGAAGAACAGAACGCTAATTGAAGGAGCCAGAACCATGCTGGCTGATTCTAAACTTCCTGTGGTGTTCTGGGCTGAAGCTGTTGCAACAGCCTGTTATATCCTTAATAGAGTTTTAACTGTTAAAAGATTGAATAAAACATGTTATGAACTTATGCATGGGAGAAAGCCTAACTTGAGTGGTCTCGAACCATTCGGGTCCCCGTGTTCGATATTAAAGACGAACTCAAAATTTGGTGAAATAGCCGACGAAGGTATTCTAGTCGGATATGTTGTTGGGACTCCCAACAGACGAGTCTTTAATCTATCGACCAGCAGGGTTGAGGTGGTGTGTAACACTGATATCACAAGTTACAAATCACCAATACCAAGCACGGGACCCGCTGGGGCTTTCGACTATGATAGGCTTTTTAAATCTTTTAATTTGCCTTACCTGGATTGTGCAGAAGTTGATGAGAGAATAGCTACGAAGATGCTTTATGATGAGGAAGAAACTCTTGTGCAACGACCGCAGTACGATGAATGTCAACCTTCCTCATCAGATGCTGTCAATACCCCTGCTGCCTCTACAGAAGAGGAATTCTTTAATCCGTTTCACTCTCAACAACAATCACCCATTGATGAGCTATCTTCGAACCTGGAAGACAATCTGCAAGTCAGTTCAGTTCCGACTACGAGTGTCACCCTTTGGAGAACGTGATAGGTGATCTGTCCGACGGTGTACAAACAAGACGAAGCTTGAATGAGCACACTTGTGTTTACACAAGCATTAAAGATACAGGCATCATTAACGAATGCTTGTACACCTGCTTCATAAGCCAGATTGAACCAAAGAACTATCAAATGGCTCTCAAGGACAGCTCGTGTGTTGAAGCCATGCAAGAAGAGTTAGCCCAGTTCAAGAAGATGGAGGTTTGGAATTTGGTTGCAAAACCGAAAAATGTGCATGCGATTGGCACAAAATGGGTTTTCAAATGCAAGAGAGATGAAAAAGGGATAATTATCAGGAACAAGGCGAAGGCTGGTTGTAAAAGGTTTTAATCAGCAAGAGGGGATCGACTACAATGAAGTGTTTGCTCCTGTGGCGAGACTGGAAGCGATTCGATTGTTTTTGGCATTTGCGGCACACAAGGATTTCTTAACGGTAAAGTCGATGAGGTTGTGTATGTTGAGCAACCTCCGGGTTTTCCTGACCCAGACTTTCCTGATCACGTGTTCAAGCTAAGTAAAGCGCTATATGGGCTACATCAGGCCCCTCGTGCCTGGTACTCAACTCTATCCGATTACTTGCTTGAGAATGAATTTGAAAGGGGAAAGATCGATAGCACACTGTTCATTAAGAGAAATGGAAGAGACTTTCTTCTGGTTCAAGTCTACGTGGACGACATCATCTTTGCTGCATCAAAAGTCGCCATGTGTCAGGAATTTGAAGCCGTCATGAAAAAGAGGTTTGAAATGAGTGCTATGGGTGAACTAACTTTCTTTTTAGGACTGCAGGTTGATCAGAAGAAAGATGGGATGTCCATTCATCAGACTAAATATGTCCAAGACGTTCTCAAACGCTTCAAGATGGAGGACAGCACACCATTTGATACTCCAGTTTGCGTCAACCATAAACTGGGTGCTGATTCAAACAATGATACAGACGTGGACCCCACCCAGCCCAATCATAGGTTCTTTAATGTACTTAGCTGCATCTAGACCTGATATTATGTTTGCAGTTTGTCTTTGTGCTCGCTTTCAGGCAAACCCAAAGGAATCTCACATGAAGGGTGTGAAGAGGATATTGCGATATCTCAAAGGCAAGCCTAAGCTAGGGTTGTGGTACACGAAAGGAGGAGACTTGGAGTTAGTCACCTACACAGATTCTGATTATGGAGGATGCAATCAGAATCGGAAGTCAACAACAGGTGGATGTCAGTTTCTTGGAGGCAGATTAGTGTCATGGCAGTGCAAGAAGCAGACCTCAGTCGCCATTTCTACCTGTGAAGCAGAATACATGGCAGCATCGAACTGCTGCTCCCAGGTTCTTTGGATACAACAGCAATTGTGCGATTATGGTCTGAATTTCACTCATACTCCTATTTGCATAGATAACACTGCTGCTATCTCAGTAACTAACAATCCCGTAAAGCATAGCAAAACTAAACACATTGACATCCGTCATCATTTTATACCGGATTGTGCTGAGAAGAAATTGATTGTGCTCGAAAAGGTTGATTCGTTAGATAATTTCGCTGATTTGTTTACTAAAGCGTTTGACAAAACTCGTTTTCAAAACCTTGTTGAGCTAAATGGGATGATCAATCCCGAGTAACCGTGTTTTTCGTTTTTGAGTATTTGTAAAAAAAAAAAAAAAAAAAAAAAAAAAAAAAAAAAAAACGTCACTATCGCTTAGAATTATGTCGGTTGCTTCAGTTTGAAGGACATATCTTCGGATATGTTTGGTCCTCATTTCTACCTGTAGAGTATGAGGATAGCCATTAACCAGATGACTGAAAGTGACCGAGGTGGTTTATGATGTGTTTTTATTCTTTCGCTGAAAATTAGTCGTTCATACTTAGTTAGAAGGACACATACTCGTATGTGGTCGGTCCAGCTGATCCATTAGATCTTCAGGATAGCCGTTTACCTGAAGACTTTGAATTGATCGGGGCGATAGAAGTTAAATTTTTTTTAGGGAGATGAAATTATTTTTCAAGTCTACTACTTCGTAAGAAGTTTCTTTACTATGTTTAAAAGAAAATTGATCCAACCTTGGAAAGTGATGGACAAACTGATTCTGTGTGCTTAATTTGTGAAGTTATTAGGCCTAAAAGACTTTAGAACAGTCATTGTATGTCATGGTAGCTTTTTATGGTGCGTAAAAGTAGAAGTGATACAAACTAAATCTCCTCGATTTTACGTGGAAACTCCTTAAGAGTTGTGCATGTCTCCATATATATCTTTCCGAATGATAGGCAGAAAAGCGATTACCCAGTCATTCACGAGCTCGTGAGTGTTCTGATTCCCGTGAAAATAGCGTGTCAAGAAACTGCAGTGATCCAGATTCGGGACTTGCAGTTGTTTACGTCTCTGAAACTGTGTAAATCATGTTATTAAAAAAAAAGAAAAAAAAAACTGAGACATTCTAGAGCTTATAATGTTAATACTTCTCAATCAAGATGCAAGAAAGAGAACGGGAAGAAGAGTCTAAAGATCGAAGAGTACTTACTATTTAATCAGACACTACGGGTCGAGGTCAACCCGGGGTGACTTGGGGAAAGCCAAATACGCTTTGACAATAGATAGGAGACATCACAATCTCTGATGTGTTACCCTTTTAAATTTTGAGCTTAATTGAACCTAACCCGTATCACAGAAGCGATGAAAACCATTTTAAGTTATCTACCTGCTTACAACCTGTCTCTTTATGTCATAATACAGCTGAACATGGATCTATGTGACAGTCACGTAATTAGTATGATTCCTGTTCGGATCTTTTCTAAAACGTGGTAGTCCCTGTCGAGACTGAAATTTGATCCCGTATACCTTATTTCTATGTTTTATCCTACTTATGTAGTTGTATGATTTTATACATGGTTACTTGGTCTTGATCGTATCATTTAACTCTTTAAAGGATGTTTTAAAACTTAATTGCAAATTGTTCAAATTATAGGGGTTTGTTTTGTAAATTTTAATATCGGCGAAGTTATCCCTAACTTCGCCTGCAATAGGAGAAGTTATCCATAACTTCGCCTATATAACCTTGACCCTATATAAAGAAGTTTTTGGTCAAATGCTCAGTATTGTTTTTCAAAATCCGGCGAACTTATTCCCAGTAACCCTAAGCGAAGTTATATCTCGATCAATCTGTGTTATTTTTTCTCGAGTTCATTCCGTGTTAAAGGTGTGTAGGGTTGTTGCATCTTTTAATCTATGTCATTGGCGTTAATCAAAGGTCGTTTTGACCCATTTAGTGACCTCGTTCTTTCAAACATCCAACACCAGATTTTCAAACTTATTTTCACGTGGTCGTAATCATACTGATCGTCTAGATCTCCATAAAAACATGTGTTTAACAGTCCGCAATCTCCAAATTGACCAAATCAATTCGTTTGAACAACTAAACTGTTGCCAATTAATATTCAGGCGAACTTACAGTTTAGGCGAAGTTATCCTTAACTTCGCCTGAGGGTTAACTTCGCCTGATAATTAATTATGTAACAGTACACGAGGCGAAGTTGTAGTTAGGCGAAGTTATCATTACCTTCGCCTGGCCCTTTTTACTTAACATTGATCAGGCGAAGTTCAAGTTGAGGCGAAGTTGTTCCCAACTTCGCCCCACCTCTAACTTCGCCTATACAGAATAAATCATAACTTCGCTCATGGTAACAGGCGAACTTGTGATTTGCCTCGATGATTCTCTAACTTAGTCTGTTTTTGTTGCAGAAATGGCAGCTGTAGCTGGAGCAGGTGGTGCAGGTGGTGATGAAGGAGGAGATAACCATCGACAGTTTTTCCCGGGGCATAACATGTACATCACATTGGACCCGGATGCGAGCGGTGTTGATGATTTCCGCGAGATCATCACATTTCTACTCCGCTCGCGTATCTTCCACGCTATTACTACAACACTGCCTATCTCATTGCCAAACATAGAAGATTTCTGGCAGACAGTGGAATATGACTGTCGAGTCGAGCCCCCGGTTATGCGTGCAACGGTTAACAATCAGATAGTGCAGTTCTCGTCTGAACAGATCAGGGTGGCTTTACAGTTTGGGGATGAAACGAGAGACGATCCTACAGACTTCGTGGCTCCATTCAGAGATGGTGCTTTTCTGAGGATGGGATATTCTGGTCCATTGGGAGATACTCAAAGACGAAAGGGATTCTTGTTAGACCAATGGCGATTTCTTATGCACGTGATGATCGTGTGTATGTCAGGGAGAAAGGCTGGTACGGATGGAATGGGTGCGACCATGCAGTCGGCGATGACTGCACTGACTTACAATAAGCGTTATAGCTTTAGTCAGATGGTATTCTACGAGATAGACCGTCAAAGAAGAGCGGTGGCGCGTGAGAGATTTCTGATGTATCCAAGATTCTTTCAAATGATCTTGAATCATGTTGCTCCCACGTTACCTCAGCGCCGCCCGATTAGATATGTGGAGAGTGTAAGCAAGAGGATCTTCGCTCAGTGTAGATCATCAAGTGCAAGAAGCAAGCCTGAGCTCCGTCCTCGACATACTCCATTATTTGGGTACTTGATCAACCCAGAGTATGTTCCAGCTCGTGGGGACGAGTTTCGGGATCCGGCACCACAACAGGCTGGAGCACCTCAACCACCACCTGAGGTACAACAAGCTTTACCTGCTGCTCCTGTTGTGGCACCGGAGGAAAATGTAGACCTTGAAGCTGCGTTTGGCGGTCAAGGATTTTTTGATATGGATCGTGTTGACCCTGAGGAAGAGGTACAGGTCTCGGTAGCCCGGGTTACTAGTGTGGATGTTGCTAGGGCAGCTACGACTGAGGCTGATTCTGATTCTTCAGATGATGATGTGGCTGAAGCTAGACGGATTTTGGTTACACAAGAAAGGATTCATGGGAAGAGGAAGAGAGACAATGATGACAGTGAGTCGGATTTTGAGGAAGATTTACATCAGTTGGTCCATAGATCGAGAAGGGAACGGGCAGGTGCAGGTTCGGGAACTGGTGAGAGCTCAAGGGTGGTTCGTTTCACTCCACCCGCACTGTCTGGTATGACTATAGTCCCTACACCATTGCAAGTTACAGGGCCAATCGCCACGGATGTTCCCGTGGTGACTACCTCATCTTCCTTCGGCATCCCACCCACTACATTCCAGCTCTCGGCTCCGGAGATTGTGTCCCTGCCACCTCAACTCTTACTCCAACGGAGGTCGTAGCAAGGTTTGTTGAGTCGACAGTTGTTTCTACTGCAGGGTTGTCGGTTACGATACCACCTGCGGTTACGTTTCCACCTATTTCTGAGGTGCCGGTTACATTGGGAATCCCTCCTCCGTACGCTCAAGACATATCATATATGAGGTTTGATTTCGATGCAACCTTATCCGATTCGGAAAGAATAGCAGCGCTAGAAAGGGTCGTGGCAGAACAATCAAGGGTAAATCTTATCCAGACTCATGCTATTTAGCGCCTCGTTGCGGAGAATCAGATTCAGTCGTCCCTCCTGATCGAGCATGGTAAAATAATTGATGCCTTGAAACAATTCTTGGTATCTCAGGGGGAGACGGGCTGTAAGGGTGATGAGCTGAGGACGAAGAAGCGTAATGATCGAGACGATGATCCCAATGCATCGAAAGGTGCAGGTGGAGAGTTGCCAAGAACTGAACAAGCTCTTGGGACTTCCACATCTCAGGGGGAGTCAACGAGTGCAGCTGGCGGTTCAGGGGGTGATGATGTGGTGGTTGTGGATGCTGAGGAGGTGTTAGATGATGTTATAGGTGATGAGGATGTGTTACCGATGGAGGAGATAGAGAAGATAGGGGCTGAGATTGTCATTGATAGTGAGATTGAAGAAGGAGAGATTGTGGAGGAGAACGTTGAGCATGAGATTCCGGAAGTTGATAAGGCAGATATGGGTCAAGATATGGAAAGCGATGAGACGGAATGGGAGGAGCAGCCAAGATGGAAAGAAGGCTACGCTCAGTGGTTCGTAAAGACTAAGAAACCGGCGGTCCCTACTATGTTCAAGAAAATTTACAACATCAAGGGTTATGCTGAATCGAAAAAGGGGATTATATGCTGGTTATATGATGAGCAGTTGAGGCTTTTTGTGATTAAAAGGTATGATGGGGTTCAGTATTTCAAGAGGCTGTTGAGATCGTTGAATACGTTGCCTGAGTGTGAAGTGAAGGACTTAGCCAGGTTGGGGTTGATAAACAGGAGTGATGATAACATGGCTAGGGTCATTGGGAAGATAGTCTGGAAGGAAAGCATAAAGGAGAAAAAGTTCGAGCTGTTGAAACCACAGAAAGGAAAGCTTGTTGAAGACAAAGACAGAGGAATGAGAGCAGATGGCAAGCCTTGGATGATCATGAAGTATAAGCCGATCCGGTGTTTAAAAGAAGTGCCGATGAAACAAATGCCCAAGGATGTGCTCAAAGATTTGAAGTGGTGGTATGTGGATTGTGAAACAGCTGAAGCAGTAATGGAGGATGAAGATGAACAAGAGCTGATGAGAGTTTATGATCCTATGCATCTAGTGAATCTGTCTCAAGCTGATCTGCAGGTGCTGAACGAGAAAAAGATATTTTATATTCCTACTTGGAAAGAAGAAGCAAAGAAGTATCAATGAGTTGTTTCGGTTTGTGTACGAGAAGGCGTTCATGCTTGAAGATGAAAGATACAAGATTTTTGGGATTACAAGACACGTGTTTGAAGATAGAGATATGAAGCTACTGCCAAGAGGGAGTCTGTTGGTACATGATGTCAGTAGTTCAGTGTCTAGTGTCTGTAATCGAGTTAGTTGGATTTGTATTTTGTATTAAGCGAAGTTAACTCACAAGTTCGCTTATATAGGCGAACTTGTGGAACAAGCGAAGTTAGTGACAACTTCGCCTAAACATGTTAGGCGAAGTTGTCGTCTGTTATATACGGCTAGGTTACGGCTGATTTAGATGAATCAGTTTATGAGTTGTTCAGAGTTTTTGTAATCGGTGATCAGTGAATCACGTGTTTCCAGTTGCAATACAACGTGTCTTTGTTTATTGTAACGTGTGTTTGATTGTGTTAACGTGTATCGTCTTCTAAGCTCGTATCGTCTTACGTAGGGATTCCGCACCTACGTAGAACGAGATATTCCGTGTAGATCCGGCTGGGAACCTACACACCTCCTTAGTCACCTAAAACCGAAATCCGAGGTAACCCACTTCAAGATTTGGATATATTAGTTGTTATATGATGTTTAAATCTTGATTTTAGTATGCTTGATTATGTGCATGCAAGTATAATATGGATATATATGCATGCATGTGTGTGACCCGTGAGTTTGTGTGTGAATGTATAAGATGGGTTTTGTTGATTTTAGGACTTGTTATGGTTGCATATTAGCTTGTTTAGATTGTCCATGTTGAGTTTACTTGAGTTTGTTTAACGAATGGGTTTAAGTATTATTGTAATGGTGAAAGAAAATGTGTAAATGGCCAAAAGATTGGAAATAGAATATGAGTAAAAACACCCATTAGAGCCGTGGGTTTTGGTTTGGGTGTTGGATTGAAGTTTTTAACTTGTTAAACGTTAAAATGGTTAAGAATAAGTGATAATTTTGAAAACCCACTTGGTTGATTTATTAAAGAGTACTTGAAAAGTTGTAAGTAACAATAATAATGGTTTTGAAAAGGTAAATAAGATCCTGGAAAACGGGTTGACAAAATGATGTAGAGATTTGTTTATTTGACCTTTTTAAAAGTTTACTTACACATGCAAGTAATACAAAAACTTGATTTTGGTCATAAAGTTAATACCTGTCTCATATTGATTTTGGTTTGGATTGGAAATGACTAGGTAAGTGATTGAATGGGACATGTGGAAAGAAATAAAATCAACTAGAAGTACTAGGATGCATAAAACTTGGTAACTTAAACAAACAAGAATTTGTGTTAGGCTTACTAATAAAAGAAACTTTGTAAGTTGTACAAATATTTTGTAAGTTGGTTTGATAAATGAACATAATCTTGTATAAGTAATTAAAGACTTGTGGTTAGGACTACTTTAATAAGCTCTATTGTTAAAAATGATACTTACTAGTAATAGTAACTTTGTTAATAAGTAAATGAAAAATAAGAACAAGTGTTTAATAAATTGTTAAAAGCTTTCTATCAAACTAGATGAATGAGATATATATTAGTTACACCTAATTACATTTGAAAGCTTGAATTGAATGAAAGATTGTTAAAATAACTGATTTGCTAAATATAGAAACTTTGTTGTTAAAGAACCAAGAATGCTTTTGTTTAAAGGATGATAATGGGATGGATTAAGACTATATTATGGGTTGGTAAGATCTGGAAAGTTTGGTACATAAACACATTGTAAAGATTATAGAAACAACATGCTCATTGTATTGTTAAAAACTTAAGCTAAGGCTTGAGCATGTGTAGTGAAAGATTTGTTTTTGTGTGCATACTTAGTGCTAGATGATCAAACATGAATGTGATGGTATATTACTTGTTATTATATGTATATTTTCTATACAAAATGGTTTGGTTTTGACATTATGAATTAGATAGCTTGTCGATAACATTAACGGTCTTAAAGTTCGACTTTTAACGTGAACCGACATGAATTTTTGAAACTGATTTAGAACATACTTATAAAGTCATAATATTCTTATATTTAACATAAGTTAAAGTATAAGAAAAGTCAAAAATAGCAAAACTTAAACCAAACCGGTTCGTGGTACGAAAACCGACACGAAAACGTTAAAAATTGGCATTTTTAAGAAATTGGCAACAAAATAAAAACCATATCATTTTTTTTTGAAAAACTAATAAAATATGACTAAAAACTATATAAAATGTGTTTTTGATAATTTAAAAACTAAAAGTTCTCACAAAATGACAACCGATTCATTTTTAAGTTCAAAACCGATGAAACCGGCAAAACCGACTAAAATAGAGTCAAAATTTGACATAAAATAAAAACTTAAAATTTCCAAAATTCTCCAGAAACTAAAAGAAATAATTTTTTTATAAATTATAATATTTAATTTAAATTATTAAATAAAACAATATTTGGATGTTTATTACTTGTTTATATTTTATGTGTTTATTTATATAATTATTAGTTAGTAATATTTTTGTGATGTGTGCTTGTGTGAACTTTTAGATTAAGGTTATATATATATATATGTATATATATAGTAAACCAACTTTGGTCGAACCCGAACTTAGAATTAACAAACATATACTAATATAGGACATTCAACGAGCTTTTGGACGTTACCGAAATCAAAGTGAGTTCTTCCTCCGAAAAGCATATTGTATATCTATATTCGCATTTATATATATGTTTTGAAAGCACATTATACTTTACAAATTGTCGTTATTGTGGGATGAATCAATTTGGTTAAATAACTGTTAACCGAATTAAGGGCACAGAAATGTTGGTAGATCTATCGGGGTGACGCTCCCTACTTCCATTCGCGTTGAATCAATTTGGTTAAATAACTGTTAACCGAATTAAGGGCACAGAAATGTTGGTAGATCTATCGGGGTGACGCTCCCTACTTCCATTCGCGTTGGGTTAAAAGTGGGAATATTTCGAGTATGGTACGTTTTGCGTTATCAAATTGGTAGTCATACACGCATTGTACTCTTAGCTAGTTTACAACTAACGCTTTTTGTGCTCAAAGGTAAAATGTGGGTTTCGTTATTGTGTTGTACCGTGTATAGGTCGGTACTGTTGGGAGTATAATAGCCGTACACTATTATATTCATGTGTTGTTTATATATAAAATTATAAATTGTCTATATTTATATAATAAGTTTTTCTCGGGAATAACTCACCAACATTATTATGAGGTTTTCGGGGTGTGACACTTGGTTATGTCACTACACCTTGGTTCAACATAGGGCAGTTTCTCCTAAAATGTTTCGTATTGCCATACTCATCGAAGCATGGCGGTTCATTATGGGTTGGTTCTGCTGGATTGTTTGTTGTCAGATTGATTGATATCGAAGTGGTTGTGGATGATGGGGTTGGGATAGTGGGTTTACATCGTTAACCACAGTTCTATAGTTAGGAGCATAGTGCCTAATTTCCACATTTCTTACACACGGCCGACCAACACACTTCTACAATATGGTAATTACACTCTCCACATTCGGTCAAGGCTCCTTATACGTATATTGTTTTACATTGGAGTTAGTCATAGCATAGTTCTTAGTTGTAGGATGTGCATGCTTATTCAGTTGTCTTCCTTGTATCATGGATCCATAATCAGTCCTTTTGGTACCTGGTGACTCCCCTGGCATTCTCAGTACACTGCTCTTAGTGAGATAAAATGCAACAACACCAGCTTGTGACACAGCACTCTGAAGAGTTAGATGGTCTATTGAGTTGACTATACTTCTCACTACTGTGGTTAATCCCCAAATTTAGCGCTCTACTCTTAGTTTATGGGGTAACTAACCATGGAACTAGATGGCCAGTTCATTAAAACGATTAGTGTATCCCAAGTGGCCAACGCCTTTCATTTCCAAATTCCGTAGTTCATGTTCCATTTTATGAATTTATTTTCTCGGGCATAAGTGCTCCAATACAAGTGTCTTAAGTTATGTCCAAGTCATATGATTAATTGCTTTCTGCCCACGAGTTTGTACAATCGTATTCCACCAAGCTAATGTGTGATCTATAAACGTATATGTAGCATACTTGACTACACAATCTACTGGACACTTGACAATATTGATAACAGATTCAGTCATTTCACCAATACGTTCGGTCCTTTAGCGCCACTGAACTCAATAGGTTTACACGACATGAAATGTTTAAATGAACATCCCTGCCGTGGAGGATCTGCATTATTATGACCATTATTACTCGTTCAATGGAGGATGAACATTCATAGTCGTGTTGGTATTTGGCGGGAGATTAGTGTTTGCAATGGTATTAATGTTCGGTAAAGGATTATTATTGGTTGTGGTATTAGTGTTCAGCGGGGGAATAGTATTCGTGACCATATTAGTATTCAATGTAGGGTTAACATTTTGGTCGTATGACTGGTTGATGGATTATTAGTGTTTACAGTTGCTTTAATGCTGGCAGTGACTTGCGACACTATAGTTGGAATCACAGCCTGCATTTGCCGAGCAATCATCAGAGCCACATCATCCTCAGTTACCGGATTCGCTTACTTTGGGGGAATTCTATAATAATAATAATAATAATAATAATAATAATAATAATAATAATAATAATAATCAAATACACATTAGTTAATACTAATTTTACCTTATAGCGCATTACAAGGGTAATCACAATAATAATAATTACACAGATACACCAAATAACAATATTTGTATTATACATATCTGCTATTGTACATATATATCCAAAAGTAGCACGTAGATTCAGCTTGATAAAAGCCAGTTGTTATATATATGTATCAAAATTTGTCACTAAGTGACGAGTAGACTTAACACGATAAGGGTCAGTGCTTATACTAGACGATCTAAAATCACCCTCCATGTCAGCATAAGTATACTACTACTATTCTACTAAATATTCACATGGAGTGTCAAGATTATACACCTAGGTACTACACTATTCTATCCATATATATACAGTATGCCAACCACAAACAAATTACAAGCAACACTATAACAGCTCCAATTCAATGCCCCAACTGGATATCCATCCTACCCAAGGACCATCATTAGTAGGCATATGATCGCTGCAAATTTAAGACGGTCTGCTGTAAAGTCAGGATACACTCATACATCTCTTGTCACCTTTGAATGCCATCAGCTATAGCTATTGAATGATCTATAACCTGCTCAGTAAGTACCCTGAGCCATGTTGGAAATGCTAATGGTAGTAGTTCCTGGCAGGGGGCAGGTATGCCCCACACAGGTGAGGTAAATCCTCTATTTGAGGACGAGAGGTTTCTCCCCTATGATAAGTAGATCTAGGTGGGGGGGAGGTAGGCACTAGAGAAGGTACTCGCATGTGGGCTGTTTGGCGGGTCCTCTAGGTAGGTGGTGTCACGGGGTTCGGGTGTACTAGTGGGGTAGGAGACCTAGGAACTCCGGAGATCTAGCGGATAATTGTCACGCCTATAGCTTGATAAATTAGGCTCATCACTAGATACTACTCTAAGAACTACAACATCCTCGGTGCTCTCCTCTGCCTCCTCCAATTCCTCATCCAGATCTTCATCCTCTATGTGCGACATTGGTTCCTCTTACGACGATGAACTACTGGATCTCGACATCTCTCTGCACAAGGGTTAGTCACAAGAATAATTTCTCTCAATAATATTACATATGGCAAGGTACATACACGAATCCATAAACATTAGCATAGATAAGCATTCATACATATTTTTACATATATATATATATATAGGGGTGTGATCTAGATAGAACTCCTCTTAAAGAGAGAACTAGAGAACTAGTAAAAAAATTATTTTTAACTATTTTTTAAAAATATTTTGTGATTTTTTTTTTCTTTCCTGCTTCTAATAAGATGATATTGTTCCTAAAAAACCGTCGATGTAATGCGTATGTGCATTAATGTGTATTGTATATATAAAATAATGTTTTATTGCGTATAATACAACACAAATACATTATCTAATACAAACTATTAAATATGTGTAAATACGATACTAATAATTGTATGCAAAACACATTATTGCATATATATAATACAACACTAATGCACATATGCACTATATCGATTTTTTTTTAATTTTTGTATATTATATAACACTATTGCAAATATACAATACAAACAACTATATATATGCTATTCAACACTATTTCAAATATCAAAATACATACTATTACACATATGCATTATAAAAAAAGTCGATGTATTGCATATATGCATTACAACGGGTTTTTTTATTTTTTTAATTATTTTTATTTTTATATTTTTTGTGGTGAAGAATAACAACATATAAGAAGGATGAAAGAAAAAAAATTAAAAATCTATTTTTTAATTAAATTAGAAATACACCATTATTAGTTCTCTAGTTTTCTCCATAAAATGGAGTTCTCCTATAATCCTCTCCCTATATATATATATAGGTTGGGATCTAGAGAGAACTCCTTTTAAAGAGAGAACTAGAGAACCAGTAAGGAATAATTTTTAACTATTTTAAAAAAATTATTTTGTGATTTTTTTTTCTTTCCTCCTTTTAATAAGATGATATTGTTCCTAAAAAAATTAAAAAAAATTAAAAAAAAAAACCGTCGATGTAATGCTTATGTGCATTAATGTGTATTGTATATATAAAATAGTGTTTTATTGCATATAGTACAACACAAATACATTATCTAAATACACACTATTGAATATATGCAAATACGACACTAATAATTGTATGCAAAACACATTATCGCATATATGTAATACAACACTAATGCACATATGCACTGTATCGATTTTTTAAAATTTTTGTATATAATATAACACTATTGCAAATATACAATACAAACAACTATATATATGCTATTCAACACTATTTCAAATATCAAAATACATACTCGTGAACACCTCCATTCATTTGAAAATAAAATAAAATCGGTGCACACACATATGTAAACATTTAGTCACCTACTTAGCATGTGTTATTATAGTATAGGTAGAAGGTTTCTAGATGAGAAACACCAAACATTTAGAAGCAAACCACAATTCTCTTTCAAGAATCAAAACACACAACTACTACTCGTCTCCCTTTTGTGTTTCTTAATAGTTAGTCAGCACCATCCTTAAGCCACCACCAATTTCACCATTCTCGGTTCCAACCCTAAACCACCATACGCCACCGTCACCTTCATACGTTTCCACCACACGGTTCTCTCGACGTACACACACTAGGTTCGGGACGGGTTGAGCACGTTTAAGAAGAGATATTCAAATTCTAGGAGTTGAAGTCAAGTGCTAGTGCTCAAGATAAACTTCATTACCTTACTAAAAATCGTCACTTAGCTAGTCTAGTGGACGCACGTAGGACAAATACAAGCAAGAATTATTACGCATCACTCACTAAAGCCAAGGTGAGTTTCACAGCCCCTTTTCCTCTTTTACTGTTTTGCAAACTAGGGGGAGAAACATACTAAACTTATTTTATAACTTTTCATGAACTTAGTAACTTTACATAAACTTATTTACTAATTTTTCATAAACTTATTTGATAACTTTTCGTAAACTTTGCATAAACATATTTGATAATTTCGCATAAACTTATTTCGTAACATTGCATAAACTTATTTGATATCTTACATAAACTTATTTAATATGATAATTAGTAAACAAGACATAGAATCTTTATGTGAGCATGAGTTACACGAGGCCCTTAAGATCTTCGGATCAATACATTCTATAATCATTAACTATGGTTTTAGCCGAGGAATATGTGGGTAGTACTAACGGGATTGACCCCCCACTCATGGTTAGTCGCTCTAACTGAGGTGTTAATGGGAACATATATTCTATAATTCACACCGTGATGGCACGGTTATCGGGCATACATATGGATTTGGGTTTGATTATAGGCTCATTGTCATATATTAATTCGTATTCTTAGCTAGTCTACGGAGGATTATCGATATTGTTTAGGTTATCGTGTATATCATATTGCATTGCATATACTCACTTATATATTTAAAAGGGCTTTTATGTTCGTAAGCGTAAACTTTTTGGACATCGTTTTCATTGGGAAAACTCACTCATAACAAACAATGTTTTCAACTTCATAAATAAGTCTTTATGTACATTTTAATCACGAAAACATAAATAACTTTAATCTACATTTTATTTACATAAACATGAACAAGTCTTAAAGCACGTTTTTGTCATGAAAACATAAGCTTTTGATAAATGTTTTAAATCAAGAAACCATTTATTTGCGAAATCATAACTTGTTTTATACATTTTAAACATTTGAAACTCAATATTTTCAAAACAACGAGTTTAATCATGCATTTAAAACCTGTGAACTCACCAACATTATGTTTACTTTTAAGTATGTTTTTCAGGTTATTAAATTAAGGAAGATATTTGTGGACATTTACAAGCATTGCATCGCATGTAGGATCACCACGTTAATCAATAGCTGTGATTATCCATAAACGTCGCGCGCCCGCGTTTTCGCCTTGGCGGGGTGTGACAGATTGGTATCAGAGTCATTGGTTATAGTGGACTAGAGTGTCTAGTCTATAACTAAATGACTCATTAAAAACATTTTCATTGCATTTGCATTTAGATAACATACATAATATTTTACTTTACGGATATTAATGTCCCAAAGATGTCCTCCTCAACATTCACTCGCTCTGAGCACTTTTCCTGAACACTGCAAACAATAAATCGGCTCCCGATCGCCACGCTACTGCAGAATGTAATGCGCTAGTCCTTTCTCCCGCATTAGCCGCTTGCACCCTTAAAGTGGATGGATACTTATACAATTAACGACTCAAAGTTGTGTTTCCCCGCGTCTAATGTTAAGTGGCTGGAGGACTATTATTTTAGCGTCTAGACAAAGCTTCCGCCTACCTTTTTAACTCGAGGACACACCTAGTGGACCCCTCTCGTCCATTCCATCCTTTAAAACTTCATTAATAGACTAAAACTTTCACTTTCCTTAATATTCGTTATGCGAGAATGAAACTAAATGAATACCTCGGTTCCTTGAACCAGGAGCTCCAAATTGGAAAGCGCCCGAACAATCATGCAACGCAAATTATTATTATGAGTGCAAGCATAATAATGAGAAACTTTGCTTGAAAAGCCTGGCAAATTCTATGATTCGAGCACATGTTCATATAGTCCCAAATCTTAAGTTCATTAACCGAGATCTAGTCTTTATAATAAACGAACCTCTGTAAGGATAACCAAAACAATACCCTATGCCAACCTATGAATATTTCTCTATTTTGCGTTGATCGGTAAAAGCACAATTCCCTAGGCAACACGACCGGTTATGTATTTTGTTAAGATCATCTCTTGGTTTATGGGTTTTCTTAACCGATCCGATACCCAAAACGATTTGTAAGTCGTTACTTAGAAAAAAAGAAGAAATTGTTTCATTTATAATCTAGGTCTCTACCATTTTCCCATGTACTCCTAGTATAGCGCAAGTCACTTTGTGGCTCCCTACCTCATTCCTACCAATGGCTATGAAGCTTTCTGTTGGTCTTACCTACAATTGAAGTGAGTCGACTTAGAATCAATCGACATACCGTACGATGTAATACAATAAAAAAAATTCCTAGTTTTCCCATGTAAACAGAATCACTCCTATAATCCAAATTCTATGCGTATGATTTCTCGCCTTTTGTATCATCTAAGATTTTCATGCTTGCGAAAAAAAAATCCTATATCTATAATTTCAATGTTCGTTGAACAGACTTTCCTTAAATAAAATTTTAAATTTTATCTCATCATTTTTTTTTATGCATATGAGGTTCTTACGTATAAAGCAAATTCAATTTACTCATGCATCCCCTTTACATTCTTTAGTATGACTCCATCATCAAATCTAGCCTAAGTCTTAAACACTTAATCTTTATATGACTGTCAAGTCTAAATTTTCTTAGCTATCGACTAGCTTTATATGAGGCTTAAAACTAAAATTCTTTAAGTGTCCCATATTTGTTTTAGATATTTGTTTTTTAGAAAAAAAATATAATTCATTTTTATACTAAATACTTATATTCTAGCACTCACATTCTTGTTTGCATAAACTCCCAAGTTCGAATTTTTTTTAAAGATCCACATACTATCCACTTTCCACAAATTAAAAATCTAAACACTTATTTGTTCGAAACTACCAGCTATACATAAACATGTTATATTTCAAAGACGAATTTTCAAAACGTCATATTGGTTCTTTAAGAATATTTTGATAACACTTATAAGACTAACGAAACTTTATAGTACTAATCAACTAGATTTTCATAATAACTAACCCTTTAAACTCTATCGACATTATATATTTTAGAAAAAGGAGAAATTTACGTATGGATTTCTTATAGTTGTGGACCAAATATCTATCTCAAAACTTATTAAGTAATACTCGAATCATTTTAGATATGTTAATCCCACATTTTACCGTCACCTTGCTTCCGCACAAATCTGTACTTCCATGTTTAACCATTATAATCCCCTGAGTCTCATTTCGTTTACGTGTAATTCCTCGATTCATCTAGTTCCTTATATTTAAAACCTCATAGTCCGATAAGTCTACATTCAATATATATAGATTTCTGTCATAACCCAACATCAAACGCCTCCTTGGATGACCCTTAAGATGTGAGCATGAGTTACACGAGGCCCTTAAGATCTTCGGATCAATACATTCTATAATCATTAACTATGGTTTTAGCCAAGGAATATGTGGGTAGTACTAACGGGATTGATCCCCCGCTCATGGTTAGTCGCTCTAACTGAGGTGTTAATGGGAACATATATTCTATAATTCACACCGTGATGGCACGGTTATCGGGCATACATATGGATTTGGGTTTGATTATAGGCTCATTGTCATATATTAATTCGTATTCTTAGCTAGTCTACGGAGGATTATCGATCTTGTTTAGGTTATCGTATATATCATATTGCATTGCATATACTCACTTATATATTTAAAAGGGCTTTTATGTTCGTAAGCATAAACTTTTTGGACATCGTTTTCATTGGGAAACTCACTCATAACAAACAATGTTTTCAACTTCATAAATAAGTCTTTATGTACATTTTAATCACGAAAACATAAATAACTTTAATCTACGTTTTATTTACGTAAACATGAACAAGTCTTAAAGCACGTTTTTGTCATGAAAACATAAGCTTTTGATAAAAGTTTTAAATCAAGAAACCATATATTTGAGAAATCATAAATTGTTTTATACATTTTAAACATTTGAAGCTCAATATTTTCAAAACGAGTTTAATCATGCATTTAAAACCTGTGAACTCACCAACATTATGTTGACTTTTAAGTAAGTTTTTCAGGTTATTAAATTAAGGAAGATATTTGTGGACATTTACAAGCATTGCATCGCATGTAGGATCACCACGTTAATCAATAGATGTGATTATCCATGAACGTCACGCGCCCGCGTTTTCGCCTTGGCGGGGTGTGACAGAGGCAAAGCGGACAATATTGGTGGTACAAGAACTAGGAGCCGCTTTGGTTTCCGAGGGTTTGGGTCGCTAGCCTGTGGTGGGAATGTTCTCAGTTATAAGGTGTTGGCACTTTGAGGTGTGCACTGTTTCAGGCTAGTGCAAGGACCAGATTCGGCCTTGACTAGAACCAGCCAAGAGATGGCTAGGTGGTATCAGAGTCACTCTTGTGCTGTTCAGGATGATGGTACATGCCTCATCAAGGACGATGAGTCCAAAGGGGGGTTGTTTGTAACACCCTTGGCAAACACAACATCGTCCCACTCTTAGGCTATCCCACATCAGCCGTGGACAAGAGAGATCCTTGGTTCATAAGTAATGTCCTCCCTCTTAACATCACCAACGCCTTTTGGGCTTAGTTGGCTGTGGATCACATAAAAGCTCCACGGTTAAGCGTTCTTAGGTGAAAGTAGTACTAGGATGAGTGACCACCTGAGAAGTCTCTACCTGGGCAACCAAAAACAAAGTCTTGAGTTCCCGGATGGGCAACCCATCGGGGGGCAAAGCGGACAATATTGGTGGTACAAGAGGTCGGGGTGTTACACGTGGCCTCCACTAGCCACATCATGCCCCAAGCAGCAATGTCTAACACTACATAGAATGTAAGTTATATATATATGGTCATGTGCCATTGCAATAGAACGTCCTCGGTATTCATGCCAGCTCAATTGAGTTTGTCAAACCAATAGTACTATTCACAAACCACCGGCAGATAGTTTATCGCTTGTGTTTGTGGGGGATTTTCATGTTCTAGTGTAACTCAAATAATTCACATCATATAGTGTTTCTATGCATTTCAGTATGTATATATGTAAACATGCTTTTCAACCCAGCATTAAAAACAATTTAACGAGAAAAGGGTCATCAAACTCACCTTATAGAAATACAGTCAGTATGATCTTCTTATATCTGTAATATGAGATCTCGATATCCGTTAACAGCTAGTGCATCTCGTTTATAATCTGATTCCTAAAATCAGTATCACACGGTTAATACTAATATAACCTCTAAACTGAATTGGTTTATATATCTAGTCTAGGTATAATTGTTTACCCAGAAACATATCAGCAGTCTCAATTGTGACATTAACAATGTCTGCATGTTCAAAATCAGTTTCGGCTCAGTTTCACTGTTTTTTTGTGGTAAGCTAAAATGTTCGTTTAAGCATTTCGAAAATAGCTGAGATAATACGTATTTGAGTAAACTTATTATTTACTAAAATGACACAAACTATAATGAAAGTTCAGGGTTTAGACATTCAGATTTGCTACATGGCCCATTTCCGTTTTATATAGAGTGGGTTGGATAAAACAAGCATAATTCCCTCGAATTGTTCTAATTTCTTTCAAAAGGTTCGGTTTAACTAAATTTATCCAAACCAATAAAATCTGACCACCCTTTTTTGTTTTAATACCCCAGCAGGTTCGTTGACCAGAACGTTGTTGGTATTATCAAAAATTACATTTCTTTAACTTTCAAATTAGCATAACTTTTTATCTGAACATGTTTAAATTAAGATAATTTATACACTTGATATGTATTAAGTTTAGATTTTAATAAAAATATTATTGGAAATATTAACTTAGTTGTTAATTTATAAAAATACATTTTAAATATTATCTTTGACCGATAATTCATCCGTTTATACTAAACAGTGCACGAAAATTTCGATTATGTTTTTGAGTGGTCAAAATAACTTCAAAAATTCCTTGTAGGGATTCCAGAACCAAACTATATAGATAACACAAGCTTTTGAATAACAAACGATCGTTAAAATTCGATTAAACGATAATCCAGAAACTATAGCTAGGTTTATGCAATAGACTCAGAAATTTATATATTGCAAGTTTCATAATTTTCCAAGTTAGTTTGCTATTTTTCATAATAAAACATCAATAAATAGTAATAAAGTTGCCAAAAATTCTCATATTATTGAAATATTCTCAAATTTGAACAAGGATGTATTTATATAGTAACTGATATTCCTCTAAATTTTCAAGAGAAAACAATAAGCATGTCACAATCTAGCCCAAACAGCCCTAAATGAGCTTTTCGGTTATTACCTTTGCTTTTCTCGCTTGTTCAAGTTCCTTTCTTGCATTTCTGGGGTCTTGACTGGCTAGGTAGTATATCTACTAGTAATGTACAACAAAACCAAGCATGTAACCTCAAGAATTAAGCCTTGTAACATATGGTTTCGGTTTGGGATCTGAATCGTGTTTTAGATCCTTAAAAACGCAATTTAAACATTTTAATCCGTGTTTTTCATCAAAAAAGTTTACGATTCAGCTTAGTACTCATGTTTATCTTCCAAAACCATTTTTTTTCAAGTTTTAAAGGTTTTTCATGGTTAATAGCTAATTTTCTTCATCAAACCTTATTTATTTATTAAGAACATGATTAAAACGCATAAAAACCATGTTATTACCTTAGATTTTGGCTAGTTTGGTAGAGAAAAAGATGGAGTAGGGATAAAGACTTGGAAAAATGGAATTATGGGGATTTGAGAATGCTTACCAATGAATAAAAAAAGGAGTGGGGAGCCCCCTGTTCCGATTGAAACTTAGGGTGTGGCCCCTTGCCTCTTTTTTTGCTTTTATCTAGTTTTAAGTGAAAATATGATAAATTTGAGTCCATTGGAATGCTTGGGGTGGGGTCCCTTGCCTTTTTTTTTGCTTCCTTCTAGTTTTGAGTGAAATTATGATAAATTCTAGTCCATTTTAGGTGCGGGCTCGCTTTTTGACTAAAAATAAAGTTCGAGTGTGGTAAACAATGCAAAAAACGAGTGTTTTTCACCTAAATTTTGCAAATTAAAGAAAACGTACTATCTTATTATAAAAAACCAAATATTTTATAATGTTCTTAAAACATGTCAAATAAGTATTTCATAAGTCTTTTTCGGCTCGATGGATGATAGAATCCTTGTTTTGGTACTAGTGTTTGCGTTTAATACGAAAGCGTACTGTTAACCGGAAATTTTTCTGTTTAACTAGTTTTCTACATTCCATGGCTTCAGTATCTTTGTGTTAGTCAGTATTATACATGTATTACTTATACTTGGCCCAAAGATTTATTCAAGTGATAATCAGTTGCATCCGGTAATCGTTTAATCGTTGTGTATCAATTAGGATATACCTGATTTTGCTCCCGAATGTCACAGGATGAAAGCTTTTTTATGGACTTTGTTAGACCTTCCCATGCAGATAGAAGAGGATGATATTCTGTGTAACAGTCATCATTTTTGATTTAATTTGTATTTGTACTTTAACAAAAACCCGACCCGTTTTGGTCTTTCGGATCCTCCGTTATTAATAAGATATTGGGTTTTATGTTTATTTATGTTACAAAAATGCCGGATCAAGAAAACATCCTTTTCGGTACCTTAAAACACCCTTTTATGGTTAAAAACGACTTACAACGAACTTCATGGGCCTAAATCGTCAAAAATCAAAGTTGAAGACCAACCCTCCCCCCCTAGGCATTGTGCCCCGTGGCCATTAATTCTTTGGTGGCCGCGCACCACCCCCACTTCACTGCAGACCACCATCTCGTTTTTTGTTGTTTTGCACCTTGTTTGACCAACTTAACCTATCCAAATGCATGAAACTTCTTAAAAGCAACATTATGGCTAAACCCTTACTCCTTCCCTATATAAACAAGACAAATGCATCCCATTATGGTTTGCTCATTCACCTCAAACTCTCCCCAATCTAGATCTGAGTATTCATCCTCCAAACTCTTGATAGTTTGACTTCTCAATGTCAAACTAATACTAATCTTGTTTCTAACTAATTCTTTCTAATCAAAGCTTGTTATTATAGCTTGTTTAAAACATACTTCCCTTGTTTCCTTGGCTTTCCCTTCTTCGGCCATGTCGGTTTAGGTGTATTGCTAGGCAAGAGTACATGGAGGACTATTATAGTCCTTATTAAACACTTTATGCTTTAATTTATGTAAGCTTACTAATGTTGTTTAGTTTCAAATTACTTTAGTTTCCAAATCAGTTTATTGAGTTCTATGGTATTGGGTATGTGGCAACCATCCTCGGTTTCATTCTGAGTCAATGACCGAACCAAAACCGAACTCTTGTTTAAATACTTTATTATTAACATGTTGTATGTAAGACTTGAGTATTATCATGTCTAAGTTATTTTAATAAGTTCTATGGAACTGGGTACGTGGTAACCATCCTCGGTCTTATTCTGAGTTAAGGACCGAAACCAAGACCGAACTAAACCGAGTTCACTCGCTTAAGACACACTAGTTGTGTTTTGGGCCACCGAATCTCATATTTTTCTTTAAAACTATATTATAAACTAATTTAAATTATCTTCTCAAAATACTTGGTATGTCGGATCCAACTTAATCTTATAACAAGTTTGGACCAACAAATCCAAACACTCGCTTAACGGACTTTGAGGTACTTCTTAATAGAACTACATATTTGGTTAAGTTTCTTTTGATCTCATTGAGTTATCTCATAACATTTATCACTTTGGAATCTCGTCTTCGGGCTTGGCCAATTATCAAGACTCGAAATGACAAATCCGAACACTCTTAAAACCTCGTTTTGGTATGTATTTAACTTTGCAATATTGCAATTATACCCAAATATATTTACTTAACAAAGGTTAAGTAAAAACAATTGAATAGAATATCGAGACCCGATTTCGAGTAAACTTACTTTTCAAAAACCATTACTTTAATTTCTTATGTATTTACACTTTAAAACTCAAACTTTAATTATTTATCATCCTTGTCATGTTATTTTACTTTAAAACTTTTAAGACCATTTACTAACTCAAGACCCTTTTTAATCTAGGTCTTGCTCGTTGAACTTACCCTTTTGTTTTATCGCAAACTAATCTTCCAAGTTACTTATTTCACGTGAGTACATTTCATCCCTTGTTTTCACTTTTATACTTTGGGGGTAACATGCATACTTATTCAAAACAAGAATGATTTAATATACTCGATCCTCAAACCACAAACTCAAGGGTGTATGACACTTAGAATACTTGCTCTATTGTGTGTTATATGTTTTATATGCTTTACTTGCACGAGTGTTTATTTTTTTTGTTGTTGAGCCTCAATAAGTATGATCATACGCACCCCCAACTATTTAGCCTTGTGCTATGTCACACCCCAAAACACGGCCTAGGAGTATGACATATATGTTGGTACCATATTTGTAAAATAATCTGAGTTGCGTGAATTTAGCGGAAGACTTATAAACTTCAAGGATCTAAATATAACATTTATATATATTCGAAAGACGGGATTATAAAAACACCCGTTTAAGTTGTTACAAAAGTATTACTTGTTTATAAACACAAACCACCATTTTAACATGTTAAGTGTATACAAAATAAATCCGAGCCATCGGATATTAGTAGCACTTCCTCACTCCAAGCGCTATCATTGTTCACCTGCAAAATGTAAATAAAATACGTCAACAATGAATGCTGGTGAACACGCTAACGCAAAAGTAATTTCTTTACTTTATTACCCCTCGAGACTACGCCTGCCTCAGCCCATCGTGGCTTAGGAAGTTAAATAAAACATTATAAACTTGAGCCTCTACTCTAGGTCACCTCAGCAAACACCGCAGCTTTCGACTTAGTTAAGTACCCGCAAATATACACAAAGGTCGTACTCCGTGCAGGAGAGCGTCCTACGACCAAGGGTGGTGCTGTGTGTCCACCGCGTAGTACCACTGTCACACCCGGCCCTAAACGGCGGAAACAGCCGGGTGCGCGCGAGTGGGAATTGATAATCAAGCACGGGTCATTGCAAACATTCAAATAGATTTTCCCTTGCGCATGAAATGTCTAGTACAAAATACATTACATTGTTTAGAATTACATATAAAAACATCCACATATGAAAAACGTTGAAGATTTCCGCGCCATATCCCCTTACACGGCGGGAACAACCACGCGTGAGGAAGGGATAGAACTAAAATCTTCCAAAAACCATTTTTATAGATGTTCTGCGTGAAGTGCTCTATGTGTGACTCCTTGCGCTACTAATTATCACCTGAAAGACACGTAAAAACATTTGAATCAGTATAAACTGAGTGAGTTCACAAGTTTTGGTGACTTGATAAGTCGTATTGCATCATATCCTTGATAAAACCATATTGAAACACATTTCTGATAACATCATTAAAACATATGCTTGATAAAACCGTCCCGCGGGTTACGCGCGGACATTTCTGAAAACCGGGCTCGTTCATGCAAAGTGGCGCTGCCACTACGAGCTAAAACAATACCGTCCCGCGGGTTACGCGCGGACGTTGTGCTCGGAAAACTAGGCGCTCGTCCGTAAAATAATCTGAGTTGCGTGAATTTAGCGGAAGACTTATAAACTTCAAGTATCTAAATATAACATTTATATATATTCAAAAGACGGGATTATAAAAACACCCGTTTAAGTTGTTACAAAAGTATTACTTGTTTATAAACACAAACCACCATTTTAACATGTTAAGTGTATACAAAATAAATCCGAGCCATCAGATATTAGTAGCACTTCCTCACTCCAAGCGCTATCATTGTTCACCTACAAAATGTAAATAAAATACGTCAGCAACGAATGCTGGTGAACACGCTGACGCAAAAGTAATTTCTTTTACTTTATTAACCCTCGAGACTACACCTGCCTCGGCCCATCGTGGCTTAGGAATAATAAAGTTAAATAAAACATTATAAACTTGAGCCTCTACTCTAGGTCACTTCAGCAAACACCGCAGCGTTCGACTTAGTTAAGTACCCGCAAATATACACAAAGTTCGTACTCCCTGCAGGAGAGCGTCCTACGACCAAGGGTGGTGCGGTTTGTCCACCGCGTAGTACCACCTATGTAAGGATCCAGACACACGTATACCACAGCCTAAGAGCAAGGTTTATACTCTTATTTATAACGGTTTTAGGAACACATAGTTCCTTGTAAACAATTTTCATATAACATGTTTGACTCATTTGAAAACAAGTTTATAAAAGTGTGGGGGCGTATTCACCTTATCGCTTTGGGATCGGCTTCACTCACCGTCCGAGGGTCTTTCTGTGACAATCGTCAATTTCAGGTTAACTCCGTTAACTCAACTCCGTCAATTCAAACTTAAGATCATTGAATCTATAACGCACACTTCATTACATTTAAACTAGGGTTTAAATGACGCTTAACACTTACTACATGTGTAGTCTTTCGGGATTTGCACCAAAACGCAAACGAGTGACGCAAACGATTGATGAATAAACGAAAAACGTCAACATAATAATTATGTGTTAACATATGAGTTACTTGATTATATTGTGTGTAATGCTAGACAAGAAACAAGAACTAAATTAGTTTAAGCTAGGAAAAGTAATACTTAGAAGTGGAGGGGCCAAGGTGTAACATAGTACTCTATAAATACATCCTTAATAACTTAACCCTAACTTATTATCATAACCCACAAGATCCCGATCGGAAATCCCCTTGAGAACCCTTGGCTGCCGTCGACTTTTGCACACACATAAAATCGAGAAATCAAGTGTTTGATTGAGGAACTAGGTGCTAGGAAGGTATAATTGATTATCCTATACATTCTTATTACTTAATTTTGATGTTTGTTGGGTTAATTGTAAACCCTATGCTGCCGATTTCATATATACATGTAATCAATATGATTGTTGTTGATTGAGTAATGATTTGATAAGTAGAATTGATATTGTAACATGTTGATTGTTGTGTCTTTGATTTGAGTTCAAACAAAAACCCTAATCATGTATGTAATGTGTAATTGATGTGCATGGATGGTGTTTATGGAGTCTAGAATGTTATATGAATGCATGATAGTTCATAGATTGTTAATATGTTGAGTTTGGATGCAAACAGTTTCTGGACAGAATGTGTATTTGATGTTTAAGTGACTCTAAAGAAGTGTTAATTTGAAGATTGGTTGGGATTATTGGTACTACAGTAAACTAGGTTGAGTCTAGTTTCTATAGAGTATAAACTTGTAATTTTTGGATAAGTAGAAGTTAACTTTTATGATTTTACAAAAACGTTGTGCAAATCTGAGCTGTTAGACCTGCTGTTAGGTTGTTTTGTAAATGTTGTATCTCATGAACTACGTGACCAATTGGGTTGGTTCCACTTCTGGAAGTTGACTCATTGAGTTAGGAACCTAGCCAAAGTGGTCTTGCATTTATTGGAATTTTCGTTTAATGGGAATTGCAAATAACATTCTGTTGCGCATGAATTTGACTGTTATGAGTTTGCTGTAATGATTTGATGATTGTGAGAAAGCTATGTGGAATAAAAATATAATAAAATATGTTCTAGAAACCTAAGACATATATTCTTCTGTGATGATTTTTGGTGAATTAATTGAGATAATATGATCAGTGGAATAGTACAATCTTTCAAGTAGGATTTCTGTCTCGGTGAAACTACCTGCTGAGTTTTGTGAAATTGCATGAAACATGATACTTGCTAATTTATTATCGTGTTTTGACCAAATTGCCCTTGAGGGGAATGATTGCAAGATAAATGTCGTGTTTTGACCAAAATGCCCTTGCGGGGAATAATAGCTAATTGATTGTAATGATTTGACCAAATTGCCCTCGTGGGGAATAGTTGCTAGTTAATTGTTATTTGTTGACCAAAATGCCCTTACGGGGAGTAATTGATAGTGAGGTACTTTATGAATATATGACACGTATATGATTGCTTACACATGTAATGTGTCACAAATACGCTGGTTAAAGTCACACACGATTCACAAACGAAACACGAAACATGTTATGTGCATAGGTATTATGTGCCGGGTCTAGAGACTCGATAATATTCCGACACTTAGAAAAATCTTTTTATTGTTTTAGAACGCTAGAGAGAGTTTTTCGGTGACGCGCATCTTGGTGATTTAATTTGGGAAATTCTTCGCAAACGGTGAGTTTCACTTTACCCTCTTTAAACTGTTTTCAAACGCTTTTCACTTGGGGGAGATAACATACTCCACAACGCATTTAAGATTTTGTTATAAATTATATATCACTTGTAAAGGCTAAGTGGCAAACGAAACATTTGAAGTCCTACACATCGAACCGGTTAATATTTAGAATAGCGAGTCACTGTTGAGTAGTACTACTGGGTTTGACAAACCCTACCCAACGCTAAACTAGACTGGAGGTCGAGCGGGTGTAATTTTGGCTAACACGTACCATGGTCTGGATGACCTGGTGACAAGGCACTTAATAAACGAGTCAGCTTCGGTGTCGAACACTTAGTAATACTTTTTGTATAGACTAGCTACCTATCGATATATAATTGACATAACACTATCTGGTAACGCAAAACGCTGTAACGCAAAACGCTGTAACGTTGTAACGCTGTAACGCAAAACGCTGTAACGCAAAACGCTGTAACGCTGTAACGCAAAACGCTGAACGCAAACGCTAAACGATTTATTTTTATATAACTTGTGAACTCACCAACCTTGTGTTGACACTTTTAGTATGTTATTCTCAGGTAGCCGAGGCGGGCGCGTGGTTTAGGAACATGCATTGCTTGAAAAACTTTTAACCATGCAAACTTACTTTTAACTGTTATCATTGGTTTTAAATCGTCCTGCGTGACGTAACATTGTTTCTATGGTTTTACGCTTCCGCACTTATTTTCATTTAAACGTTTTTATGGTTTGATTATAACTGATGATTCCGATCCTGTTAGTTCACACCCTCTGACGGTAAAACTCCGTTAGTGGATTTTGAGGGTGTGACAGATTGGTATCAGAGCCATTGGTTATAGCGAACTAGAAGCTGCATGCATACTAGACTATAACCGCGACGACCCATTAGTTTATAATGATACGCACTGCATAGGTTTGTGTAGTCTTGTAATCTTATCTCTTTACCTCTTTCACTCATACGCGCGCGCATACACGGCTTACCTGTAGGAATGTCGACGCCACCCTCATCATCATCCGATTCGATGACGCATGCTCACGGGAAGGAACCGCAGTTACCCACTGCATCGCCACCCCGAGTAGTCCCGGAACTCGAAGCTCCCGCACCGAAGAGGTACCGCCTATCCGGAGGCATATACGAAAACGACGTTAGCGGGGATTGGTACCCTAACATGATCATGCGTATGGTCTATCGCGAGCAAGTTCCCCCGTTACCTCACCCGAACCCACCTGCTTATCCCAACACCCTACCACCCATAACCGAACCTGTAGAGCAAGTTCTCGCAGCTGTTGTTTCATGTTTGGAGCGTGACGTGGGTTACATGCGCTATACGAGAGCGAACGTTTCCGGACTGTTAAAAAACGAAATCGAGACTAAGGAGGAGATTGCCCGCATGGCAGCGGCAATGAAGGAAATGCAAGAAGCTAGTGATCAACAGATGAAGATCATGAGAAAGATGCAAACCGAGATGATAGACTTGCAAGAGCAACTCCAAGTAGCAAGGACCCGAACCGAGATAGCTTTAGAGCATTGCGATGTCTTACAGATGCAACTTGCTCAGAATGCAGCCGAACCTGAGGCAGAGCCTGAGGCCGAGCCTGAAGAAGATCCCGAGGAAGATCCCGAGGAGGAACCCGAAGAAGAACCGGAGGAAGAACCGGCTGAGGAAGAGGCACACTCGGAGGTGTCCTCAGATGATGACATCTAGTGATGATGACACCTAGATGGAGGGGTTGTCTCTATCCGAACTATTATTTTTCTATGATTTTAAGGATTGATTGGAAATACTTTGTAGCGAATACAATGGTTTTAATCATGATTTATTAATTAGATTAATATATGGTTGTGGTGTGATGTTGTTTCTTATTTCTTTCTTACCTATCTTTTTATTACATGTATGGTGTGTTGTTTATGAAAGAAAAATTCATGTTTAACATGTTATACTGTGATTCTAGGAAATGGCTGGAAGAAACGCTGGACGTGGACGTGGTAGCATCAACTTGACTGCAGCTGAACTCCAAACTCTGCTGAACGACCATGCAGCGGCCGCTTTAGCCGCACACGTTCAGAATCTAGCTGGAGGTCCAAGTGGAACGTGTACCTTCAAGAACTACCTTGACTACAAGCCCAGTACGTTTAAGGGCACTGAGGGAGCTATAGGCTTCCTGCGTTGGGCTGAAAAGGCTGAGTCGGCATTTGAGATGTGCAATTGTCCCCCTGCCAGTAGGGTCAAATTCTCTACTGGAACACTTGAGGATTCTGCCCTCACTTGGTGGAATTCAAACGTGCAGATCCTTGGATTGGAACTGGCTAATGCTATGAACTGGGAGGAGTTCAAAAACATGATGCGAGAGGAGTACTGTCCGAGAGAAGAGATTTCTAAGTTAGAGTCAGAGTTCTGGTCACTGAAGATGGTGGGCTCGAAAATTGAATCCTACACTACTCGTTCTCACGAGTTGGCTGTGATATGTCCGCGGATGGTGGATTCGCCGAGTAAGAGGATTGAAATGTACATTGATGGGTTAGCACCGCAGATTCAGGGCAAGGTGACGTCTTCCAGACCAGCCACGATTCAACAAGCGATCCGTTTAGCTCACAAACTGACGGATCAGGCTGTGACCCAAGGTGCGTTACCACCTAGGGGTTCAACCACTAAGGCCCGTGACAACCCGAGTAATGACAACAACAGCAACAGCAACCCGAGCAGCGGAAAGAGGAAGTTTGACAACACCAGATCCTCGTCCTCGAACCTCCCACCGCAACAACACTACCGTAAGCCCGAATTCACTCAGAGCTTTAACAATCAAAGTCACAACAACAATAACAACGGTAGCGGGCAGGGTTCGAGCGGATATGCTGGGAAATATCCGAAGTGCAATAGGTGCAACTATCATCATGTTGGCTCGTGTAACCGTGTCAAGTGTCAGAGATGCGGAAAGATGGGTCACCAGGCGAAGGAGTGTAGAGGAGACCTTGCGGCAACGGGTGCTCCTAAACCACCTATGACGACGAAGGGATGTTACGAATGTGGGCAGGAAGGTCACTTCAGGAAGGATTGTCCCAAGCTGAAACAGAACGACAACAATGGGGGTAATGGAAGTGGCAGTAATGGTGAAAGCAATGGCAAGGGAAGAGCTTTTGTGATTGGGTCGGGTCAAGCCCGCAATGATCCGAACGTGGTGACTGGTAAGTTCCCTGTAAACGATTTTTTTGCTTCTGTATTGTTTGACACTGGAGCTGATAGGAGTTTTGTGTCGAAAGCCTTTAGTCAACTCTTAGACTTGACTCCAACTCCGTTAGATGCTAAGTTTCTTGTTGAATTAGCTGACGGTAAGACTATAGTAACGACTCATGTACTTGCGGGATGCAAGTTAAAACTGTCAGGTCATGTCTTTGACATCGACCTTATTCCTTTTACGCTTAGTAGTTTCGATGTCGTTGTCGGCATGGACTGGTTATCCGAGAATCGAGCGGAGATTATATGTCACGACAAGATAGTTCACATTTCTACCCCTTCCGGCGAGGTCATTTCGGTCCGAGGTGAGAGGAGCGGCATGACCACCAGCGTCATTTCCCTTATGAAGGCGCAGAAGTACCTGCGAAAGGGTCATCCGGCAATTTTGGCGCATATTGTTGAGAAACCCGCGGAGGAGAAACGAATTGAAGATATACCGGTTGTGCGAGACTTTCCGGAAGTTTTCCCGGAGGATTTGCCTGGACTCCCTCCTATTCGTCAAGTCGAATTCCAAATCGAGTTGACACCCGGTGCAGCACCCATAGCACGAGCCCCGTATCGGCTCGCACCGGCGGAACTTCAGGAGTTGTCCACTCAGTTGCAAGACTTGTTGGATAAGGGTTTTATCCGACCTAGCTCATCGCCATGGGGAGCCCCTGTCTTGTTTGTTCGAAAGAAGGACGGGACTTTCCGCATGTGCATCGACTACCGGGAGTTGAACAGGGTGACGGTCAAGAACCGTTATCCTTTACCCCGAATCGATGATTTGTTTGACCAGCTTCAAGGATCGAGTTACTACTCGAAGATCGATCTGCGATCCGGTTACCACCAACTGAGAGTGCGCGAAGAAGATATCTCAAAGACAGCTTTCAGAACACGGTATGGTCACTACGAATTTTCAGTTATGCCTTTTGGCTTAACCAACGCACCAGCCGTATTTATGGATCTCCTGAACCGAGTATGCAAGGCGTACCTCGACAAGTTTGTGATTGTGTTCATTGACGATATTCTCGTCTACTCCAAGAACGAAGCTGACCATGAAGAACACTTAAGGGTAATTCTGGAGTTATTGAAGAAGGAACAACTGTATGCTAAACTCTCGAAATGTGAATTTTGGCTTCGCGAAGTTCACTTTTTAGGACATGTGATCAACGAAAATGGTATCCATGTCGATCCCGGTAAGGTAGAGGCCATCAAAAACTGGGAAGCACCTAAGACTCCGACTGAGGTGCAGCAATTCCTAGGACTGGCCGGCTACTACCGGAGTTTCATCGAGGGATTTTCAAATATTGCTCAACCCCTCACCGCCTTGACTCACAAGGGTACTAAGTACAATTGGGGTGACGCGCAAGAATCCGCTTTTCAACTGTTGAAAACCAAACTCTGCAGCGCCCCTATTCTAGCCCTCCCCGAGGGAACGGAAAATTTTGAGGTACACTGTGACGCATCTATACAAGGTCTCGGTTGTGTGCTGATGCAACTCGAGAAGGTTATAGCCTACGCCTCTCGACAACTACGGGTTCACGAGAAGAACTACACGACCCATGATTTGGAACTTGGAGCTGTGGTGTTTGCTCTTAAGATATGGAGGCATTACTTGTACGGTACCAAGTTTACCATTTACACCGACCACAAGAGTCTCCAGCATATCTACGATCAGTTGGGTCAAGCTGCTCAAAGATTACGATTGTGCCATCAAGTACCACCCTGGCAAGGCCAATGTAGTGGCCGACGCCCTCAGCAGAAAAGAAACAGATAAACCCAGACGAGTGCGAGCATTGAAACTCACGATTAATGCCAGCTTACCCGATCAGATTCGCGATGCGCAACTTGAAGCTTTGAAAGATGACAATCTTCCATCGGAACTCATGCAGGGCATGAACAAGCAACTTGAAACCAGATCGGACGGGGTCCGATATTTTGAGAACTGGATTTGGGTTCCACGGTTCGGAGAGTTGAGAACTCTAGTGATGGACGAAGCACATAAGTCCCGATATTCTGTCCACCCTGGCTCAGATAAAATGTACCATGATTTAAAGGCACTTTACTGGTGGCCAAACATGAAAGCCGACATTGCCACCTACGTGAGCAAATGCTTGACTTGTGCCAGAGTCAAAATAGAATACCAGAAACCATCTGGCCTACTGCAACAACCGGAACTCCCAATGTGGAAATGGGAACACATCTCAATGGACTTCATCACGGGTTTACCTAAGACACCGACGGGATGCGATACCATCTGGGTGATCGTTGACCGGTTGACTAAGTCTGCACACTTCTTAGCGATTAAGGAATCGGACAAAATGGAAAGACTGACTCGCGTCTACATGAAGGAAGTAGTGTCTAGACACGGAGTGCCTGTCTCAATCATTTCTGATCGAGATTCTCGTTTCACTTCGCACTTTTGGAAGTCACTGCAAAGCGCACTAGGCACCCGTCTTGATATGAGCACAGCATACCATCCTCAAACGGATGGGCAAAGTGAACGAACTATTCATACCCTGGAGGATATGTTGCGTGCCTGCGTATTGGATTTCGGAAAAAGTTGGGAACCCCACTTACCTTTGGTAGAGTTTTCGTATAATAACAGCTACCACGCAAGTATTAAAGCAGCGCCGTTTGAAGCGCTGTACGGACGGAAGTGTCGATCACCACTCTGCTGGGCAGAGGTGGGTGACAGCCAAATGACTGGTCCAGAACTGGTACTCGAAACTTCGGAAAAGATTGTTCAAATCCGAAATCGCATGGCAGCAGCACGAGATCGCCAAAAGAGTTAAGCCGACAAGCGCCGAAAGCCTCTCGAATTTCAAGTGAATGAGCAAGTGTTACTTAAAGTCTCACCTTGGAAAGGTGTGGTTCGCTTTGGTAAGCGAAACAAACTCAACCCACGATATGTTGGTCCTTACCGGATAACTGAGCGCATTGGTCCGGTGGCGTACCGACTGGACCTACCAACGGAACTCGGTGGCGTACACAATGTATTCCACGTGTCCAATTTGAAGAAATGCCTGTTCGATGAAACCCAAGTAGTTCCTTTGGAGGAACTGCAAGTTGATGAACAGTTGCGTTTCATTGAGGAACCAGTCGAGGTTTTGGATTGGGAAACCAAAATGCTCAAGCACAGCAAAATTCCAATCATTAAGGTTCGTTGGAACTCGAGACGTGGACCGGAGTTCACGTGGGAACGCGAGGATCAAATGATGAAAAAGTATCCTCACCTTTTTGAAGGGCTGACCAAACACCGAAAACCGCGAAACTTGGCAAACCGTCAGACATCACCGGAGGTATGAATTAAAATTCGGGACGAAATTTCTTTCTACTAGGGGATGATATGACAAACTGAAAATTTTTCTTACTTTTTCAGACACTCATCATGACTTGACTCAAATTTTCGGGACGAAAATTCTTTAACATGGGAAAGATGTGACAATCGTCAATTTCAGGTTAACTCCGTTAACTCAACTCCGTCAATTCAAACTTAAGATCATTGAATCTATAACGCACACTTCATTACATTTAAACTAGGGTTTAAATGACGCTTAACACTTACTACATGTGTAGTCTTTCGGAATTTGCACCGAAACGCAAACGAGTGACGCAAACGATTGATGAATAAATGAAAAACGTCAACATAATAATTATGTGTTAACATATGCGTTACTTGATTATATTGTGTGTAATGCTAGACAAGAAACAAGAACTAAATTAGTTTAAGCTAGGAAAAGTAATACTTAGAAGCGGAGGGGCCAAGGTGTAACATAGTACTCTATAAATACATCTTTAATAACTTAACCCTAACTTATTATCATAACCCACAAGATCCCGATCGGAAATCCCCTTGAGAACCCTTGGCTGCCGTCGACTTTTGCACACACATACAATCGAGAAATCAAGTGTTTGATTGAGGAACTAGGTGCTAGGAAGGTATAATTGATTATCCTATACATTCTTATTACTTAATTTTGATGTTTGTTGGGTTAATTGTAAACCCTATGCTGCCGATTTCATATATACATGTAATCAATATGATTGTTGTTGATTGAGTAATGATTTGATAAGTAGAATTGATATTGTAACATGTTGATTGTTGTGTCTTTGATTTGAGTTCAAACAAAAACCCTAATCATGTATGTAATGTGTAATTGATGTGCATGGATGGTGTTTATGGAGTCTAGAATGTTATATGAATGCATGATAGTTCATAGATTGTTAATATGTTGAGTTTGGATGCAAACAGTTTCTGGACAGAATGTGTATTTGATGTTTAAGTGACTCTAACGAAGTGTTAATTTGAAGATTGGTTGGGATTATTGGTACTACAGTAAACTAGGTTGAGTCTAGTTTCTATAGAGTATAAACTTGTAATTTTTGGATAAGTAGAAGTTAACTTTTATGATTTTACAAAAACGTTGTGCAAATCTGAGCTGTTAGACCTGCTGTTAGGTTGTTTTGTAAATGTTGTATCTCATGAACTACGTGACCAATTGGGTTGGTTCCACTTCTGGAAGTTGACTCATTGAGTTAGGAACCTAGACCAAGTGGTCTTGCATTTATTGGATTTTTCGTTTAACGGGAATAAAATATGTGAGATTGTGATTGTGAGAAAACTATGTGGAATAAAAATATAATAAAATATGTTCTGGAAACCTAAGACATATATTCTTCTGTGATGATATTTGGTGAATTAATTGAGATACTATGATCGGTGGAATAGTACAATCTTTCAAGTAGGATTTCTGTCTCGGTGAAACTACCTGCTGAGTTTTGTGAAATTGCATGAAACATGATACTTGCTAATTTATTATCGTGTTTTGACCAAATTGCCCTTGAGGGGAATGATTGCAAGATAAATGTCGTGTTTTGACCAAAATGCCCTTGCGGGGAATAATAGCTAATTGATTGTAATGATTTAACCAAATTGCCCTCGTGGGGAATAGTTGCTAGTTAATTGTTATTTGTTGACCAAAATGCCCTTACGGGGAGTAATTGATAGTGAGGTACTTTATGAATATATGACACGTATATGATTGCTTACACATGTAATGTGTCACAAATACGCTGGTTAAAGTCACACACGATTCACAAACGAAACACGAAACATGTTATGTGCATAGGTATTATGTGCCGGGTCTAGAGACTCGATAATATTCCGACACTTAGAAAAATCTCTTTATTGTTTTAGAACGCTAAAGAGAGTTTTTCGGTGACGCGCATCTTGGTGATTTAATTTGGGAAATTCTTCGCAAACAGTGAGTTTCACTTTACCCTCTTTAAACTATTTTCAAACGCTTTTCACTTGGGGGAGATAACATACTCTACAACGCATTTAAGATTTTGTTATAAATTATATATCACTTGTAAAGGCTAAGTGGCAAACGAAACATTTGAAGTCCTACACATCGAACCGGTTAATATTTAGAATAGTGAGTCACAGTTGAGTAGTACTACTGGGTTTGACAAACCCCACCCAACGCTAAACTCAACTGGAGGTCGAGCGGGTGTAATTTTGGCTAACACGTACCATGGTCTGGATGACCTGGTGACAAGGCACTTAATAAACGAGTCAGCTTCGGTGTCGAACACTTAGTAATACTTGTTGTATAGACTAGCTACCTATCGATATATAATTGACATAACACTATCTGGTAACGCAAAACGCTGTAACGCAAAACGCTGTAACGCTGTAACGCAAAACGCTGTAACACAAAACGTTGTAACGTTGTAACGCAAAACGCTGAACGCAAACGCTAAACGATTTATTTTTATATAACTTGTTAACTCACCAACCTTGTGTTGACACTTTTAGTATGTTATTCTCAGGTAGCCGAGGCGGGCGCGCGGTTTAGGAACATGCATTGCTTGAAAAACTTTTAACCATGCAAACTTACTTTTAACTGTTATCATTGGTTTTAAATCGTCCTGCGTGACGTAACATTGTTTCTATGGTTTTACGCTTCCGCACTTATTTTCATTTAAACGTTTTTATGGTTTGATTATAAATGATGATTGCGATCCTGTTAGTTCACACCCTCTGACGGTAAAGCTCCGTTAGTGGATTTTGAGGGTGTGACACTTTCCCTTATTTATCTCGCACCTATAGTACGAGTATAAACATTTGTTAGTCGGATATACAATCCGGCTTAAGACCTTTAGTCTTATTTTATAACTCAACCTCGATGAACCTTTAGTTCATTTTCTTTTACTTGAAAACCTTTAGTTTAAAAGTAATTCTAAACCTTTAGTTTATATTTAAAAACCCGTCGTTTCTTCTTTTATAAGAAACGTATTCTTTTTCTTTATTATTCAAGAATACTCATTATTACTTAAATAATATTTTCATAACAAAGAATATACATATATACTTACACACATATATACGTATTTACAACTCAATCATTTTATTCTTTTTCTTTGTTATGTTTATTTTTCTTTTATCGAGGTATCGATTATAACCTCGACTTAACGCTTAAGCCTTTAATATAATATTATCTTATATTTATTTGTCGTTACGCCTAACCTTATTGGCGTATTGTAAACCCTAGGAACTCGAGCAGATTCGAAACATGGAATACATCGTGTATCCCTTGCATCTCCTCGGGCAGTCGCAATCGGTATGCAACAGTGCCGATTCGTTCAAGCACCTCGAAGGGTCCAACTAATCGAGGACTCAATTTTCCTTTCTTACCGAAGCGAACAATGCCTTTCCAAGGAGAGACTTTTAATAATACTTTGTCACCAACATTAAACTCTAACGGCTTACAACGGACTTCGGCGTAACTCTTTTGGCGATTACGTGTCGTCTTAAGTCGTTCTCGGATTTGGAGAATCTTGTCGGTGGTTTCTTGGACTATCTCGGGTCCAGATAATTAATTATCTCCGGTTTCAGACCAACACACGGGTGTTCTACACTTATGACCATATAACGCCTCGAATGGTGCGGTTTGAATACTTGTGTGATAGCTATTATTGTACGAGAATTCCATTAGGGGTAAGTGGTCATCCCAACTTCCACTCAAATCGATCACACAAGCTCGGAGCATATCTTCCAACATTTGGATCATCCTTTCGCTTTGCCCATCAGTTTGCGGATGATAGGCAGTGCTAAGGTTTAGCTTTGTGCCGAGTGCTTGTTGGAAGCTTTACCAGAAATGAGACGTAAAACGACTGTCTCGATCAGAAATTATAGATAGCGGTACTCCATGCAAAGCAACGATGTTGTTCACATAAATACGCGCTAGTCTATCCATAAAGTACGATTCATTGATGGGTATAAAGTGTGCGGACTTCGTTAAACGATCCACAATCACCCATATTGCATTCTGTTGTCGAGTTGTCTTTGGGAGTTTGGTAATGAAATCCATAGCATATCTTCCAACATTTGGATCATCCTTTCGCTTTGCCCATCAGTTTGCGGATGATAGGCAGTGCTAAGGTTTAGCTTTGTGCCGAGTGCTTGTTGGAAGCTTTACCAGAAATGAGACGTAAAACGACTGTCTCGATCAGAAATTATAGATAGCGGTACTCCATGCAAAGCAACGATGTTGTTCACATAAATACGCGCTAGTCTATCCATAAAGTACGATTCATTGATGGGTATAAAGTGTGCGGACTTCGTTAAACGATCCACAATCACCCATATTGCATTGTGTTGTCGAGTTGTCTTTGGGAGTTTGGTAATGAAATCCATAGTTATTAACTCCCACTTCCATACGGGAAGTTCGGGTTGCTGAAGCAATCCCGAAGGCTTTTGGTCTTCAGCCTTGACCTTTAAACACGTCAAACATTTCGCAACATGCGAAGCGACAGCCCTTTTCATTCCATTCCACCAATAGTTTTCTTTGAGATTGTGATACATTTTATCACTTCCGGGATGCATCATATATTTTGACTTATGAGCTTCGTTCAAGATTTTCCCACACAAGCCTCCAATGATTGGTACCCAAATCCTATTACCGAGTCTAAGGATACCATCGTCACCTTTGACTAGTGAGTCAATGGTGCCATTACGTTTTTCATCGGAGATTTGATTTTCATTAATCGCTTGCGTTTGAGCCAACTTGATTTGTTCAAAGAGATCAATTTGGAGTTCTAGTCGCAACGCTCGAACTATTTTGTGCTTCTCATGTTCCTTGCGACTTAAGGCATCGGCCACGACGTTGGCTTTGCCTTCATGGTAAACAATCTCACAATCGTAGTCGTTGAGCGTTTCCATCCATCGCCGTTGGCGCATGTTGAGCTCTTTTTGATCAAAGATATGTTTCAAACTTTTATGATCAGTGTACACGGTAAATCTAACTCCATAGAGATAGTGCCTCCATATCTTAAGTGCAAAGACTATGGCGCCTAACTCTAGATCGTGAGTCGTGTATTCTTTTCTTGTACTTTGAGTTGACGAGAGGCGTAAGTGATTATTTCTTACGTTGCATTAGTACACATCCCAAGCCGGAGTGAGATGCGTCACAAAAAAAACCACAAAGTCCTCAGTACCTTCTGGCAAGGCCAGTATAGGTGCTTGGGTGAGTTTTTGTTTGAGTATATCGAACGCCTCTTGTTGCTTCGTTCCCCATTCATACTTGATGTTCTTACGAGTTAAGGAAGTTAGGGGAACGGCGATACGAGAAAAGTTTTCGATAAATCTACGGTAATAGCCGGCCAAACCTAAGAAACTTCGGATCTCTGTTGGCGACTTTGGGACCTCCCACTTAGAGATAGCTTCAATCTTAGCGGGATCTACTTGAATACCGTTGACGTTAATGTGACCAAGAAATTGCACCTCGTGCAACCAGAACTCGCATTTCAAGAACCTGGCATACAATTTCTCGGTTCTAAGAATTTCAAGCAATGTTCGAAGATGGACTTCATGATCGACCTTTGACTTAGAATAAAAAAGTATGTCGTCGATGAATACGATAACAAATTTACCCAAGTAAGGCTTGCAAATACGATTCATCATGTCCATGAACGCAGTTGGAGCATTAGTAAGTCCAAACGGCATGACCGTGAACTCATAATGTCCATACCTTGTTCGAAAAGCGGTTTTTAGAATATCCTCGGATTGAACCTTGAGTTGGTGATAGCCGAAACGAAGATCGATTTTTGAAAAGAAGCTAGCACCTTGAAGTTGGTCAAAAAGATCATCGATTCAAGGGAGTGGATAACGATCTTTGATTGTGACTTTTTTTAACGCACGATAATCGATACACATACGCATAGATCCGTCCTTCTTCTTGACGAATAGAATTGACGCTCCCCAAGGCGACGAACTCGGTCGAATGAAGCCTTTATCAAGAAGCTCATCGAGTTGTTTCTTCAATTCCTTCATTTCGGTTGGCGCTAATCGATATGGAGTTTTGGTGATCGGAGTAGTACCGGGAATAAGATCGATCCTAAACTCTACTTCGCGATCGGGGTAATTCCGGGAAGTTCATCAGGAAAGACGTCAGAAAAATTGGAAACGATAGGAACGTCTTTGATTTCTTTTGGCTTTGATTCTTCAGTGACATAGGCCATGAATGCGAGGCATCCTTGATTCAAACATTTGTTAGCCCTAATCATAGAAATTATACTAACTTGGCCAGCGTCCTTGTCCCCTTCAATTCGAATCGTTCGTTTATCGGGGGCTTGGAGTTCAACGGTTTTGCTATTGCAGATGATACGAGCATGGTTATCAGATAACCAATTCATATCAAGTACAATATCAAAACCAGCCAGGCTCATGGGCAACAAACAAATAGGCAAAATATAACCAGCTAAAAGAATTTTTCCGTTTTCAAGGGCTTCGGAGATTTTAACAATTTCGCCACTAGCAGTCTCAACGCTTAGAGTTTTATTTAACTTTGTTAAAGGTTCGTTTAATAGACTACAAAAACTATAATTTATGAAACTTAAATTGGCACCCGAATCGAACAAAACACTAACATAGGTGTCGTTGACTAGAAACGTACCGGTAATGGTTTCCGGCATGTCAGCGGCTTTCTTTGTGTCAAGTACAAAGACTCGAGCATTTCCTTTCTTGTCTTTGCCACTTCCACCCACACCACCAGCAACGGTTTTGTTCTGGGCATTAGATGGCCCATTTCCATGCAATTGTAGCAAGTCATCTTTTTCTTCCAGCAATAAGCAGCATCATGACCCGTACGATTGCATGACTCACACACCTTGTGATATCTTCTACATGTCTTGCAAGGCGTGGCGTTTAAATTGAATCGGTTTTGATTTACACCTTTACCTTTGAATCGATTGTTTCCTCCACTTGTTTTTCCTTGAGTTGTTGTCGTTGTAACCTTCTTATCTTCCTTTTTGTTGCGGACCATGCCGCCCATCAAGTAACCAGCCAACTCCATCGCAGAGTCAGCGGTTTGAGGTAAGTGTGACCTTACCATGTCGCGGATTTCCCGCGACAGTCCCAAAATATATCTTGTTACCTTGTTGGATTCCGGATTCACCAGTTGGGGAACTAGACGGCAATATTCGTGAAACTTTGTGTTGTATTCACGAAGGTTTGTCCCTACGACCTTGAGATTAAGAAATTTTGTTTGGATTTGGTCGGTTTCATGCATGGGACAAAAGTTTGCCATCAACATCGCTTTGAACTCATCCCAACTCAGGCCACACATCACATCTCTCCCTTTGCTCATCAACAAAGCATTCCACCACTCAAGCACCTCTCCTTTAAACATTAAGGCGAAATACTGAATCTTTTCTTCATCAGAACACTTACTTGTAATCTCGATTGTCTCCATCTCCTCAAGCCACCTCACAGTCGCGATGGCTCCTTTATCACCATGAAACTCTTTTGGTCCATAGTATTTAAAATCTTTGAATGAACACCCACTAATTTTGAGTTTCTTGAACTCTCGCCTAACTCCACCATCGGCGTTAGATTCATGAACACTCTCCTCAACACGAGACGGTTTCGGTCGAGATTTAACGGATTTGGAAGGATTAACAGATCGAGAATTTCTAGATTGTCTAGATTGTAATCTAAATTCAGATTCTTCCCTTACTGCTTTCTTAATCATCTTTTGAATTTTATTCATGTATTTTTCGGGAATTTCTTCTTCTCGTTCATTCTCCGGGCCTTTCCCCTTGTCTTTTATTTCTTTTTCTTTTCGAGCATTCTCATTATTACTTTGACATTAATATATATATCACAAATGATATATATATATATATATATATTTTTTTATTTTACAACATATATATATATATATCGTTTTGACGGATTTATATATATTGATCATCCTATCATTACATAAGAACGTTTCAAACGTTCTTTATTATTCTTACAACGCATAACACATATTATTACATTATACACACAACTTCATCCTTCTCCACCATCTTCAATCTTTCAAAATCTTCTTCACAACCTTTGTTAATTTGCTACATTTACGAAGAAGTGTTTCTCCCATATTCTTCTTTTTCTTTCCTTCCTCAGCCACCTTCTTTCTTCAATCGTCCGTTTCATGCAGAGCACGATCCAAATATTCTTCATACGACTGCAGGACTACGTTGGGGTATCCATACTGTGGAGGTGGGTCGCGGTAACCCAATGTCACCATCTCGTAGTGATTCCTTGGTTCTGGATACGAAACGTAAGTCATGTCGGATGCTAGATAGAGGAAAGTCTTAGCAGCTTGGTTTTGCTCTCGAATCCCATCAGCTTGCTCTTCAATTGATGGGATTTTTCCTTGGAATGGTGGGAAGCTTGATGAAGCTTGGTTCCTGAGTCTCTCGAGATATTGGACATATGGATCAACAGAACTGTACTTGGGTTTTGGGAAGTGAGTGATCCATCCATTGATGTTGATATATCATTGGGATTATCGGGATGCTCTTCTTCCGGTTCGGATTCTTCCTCAAGATCCTCCTCTTCCTCGGGGTCGTCCTCTTCTTTAGGGTCCTCCTCTTCTTCTGGTTCTTCTTCTTCCGGTTCATCTTCCTCCATGGGTTGTGTGGTTTCATTGTTTATTGGGGGCATCTGGAAAATTTCACAGGGCATCATTACCCTCATTCTCGGTTTGCGGGACGGTCCTTCTCCATTGTTGGGTTGAGAGTTAACTTCATTGGAGGTGGAGCTTCCGGTATGCCACCTTCGTTGATCGGAGTGGAATTGCATCCAATCAGAGGATGGAGATTTCGGTTCTTCTTTGATAGGTAAGTTAGAAAGGAAGGAATAGGGTGGATGAGGATTAGATGGTAGGTATCCAGTTGGGTAATATTGCAGTATCTCCGAGGGTTGGTAAGTGGGGATCTCCGATGGATGGTACTTCGGTACTTCAGAAAGATGATACATCGGCATTGTTGGGGGATGGTAACTTGAGTGCCTTGGTGGTTCAATCCTTTGTTTTGGTGGACTATCGGGAACGTCTATTGGATGGTGTTTACTTCCGGGGTAGTATACAGGATTGGTCAAGTCATGTTCCACATCTTGGTCAAAGTACGCTTCATAATACCCATCACTCATGTTGTCTTCGGAGTAAGGTTCGGCGATTCCAGGCTCTTTTGCCTTGCGCACATAATTCTCCATGAGCTTTGAATGACATCTATTAAGGGTGGTTTAGAATGTGGAGGGAAAGAAAATGTTACCAGCCTATCTTATCCCTAAAACACATAAACAATTATTTCCTATATTTGGATCGAAGCTTGGATATTGTTTTATGATACCCAATTCGCTAAGATCGATGGCTCTGATACCAACACTTGTCACACCCCAAAACACAGCCTAGGATTATGACACATATGTTGGTACCATATTTGTAAAATAATCAGAGTTGCGTTAATTTAGCGGAAGACTTATAAACTTCAAGTATCTAAATATAACATTTATATATATTCAAAAGACGGGATTATAAAAACACCCGTTTAAGTTGTTACAAAAGTATTACTTGTTTATAAACACAAACCACCATTTTAACATGTTAAGTGTATACAAAATAAATCCGAGCCATCGGATATTAGTAGCACTTCCTCACTCCAAGCGCTATCATTGTTCACCTGCAAAATGTAAATAAAATACGTCAACAATGAATGCTGGTGAACACGCTAACGCAAAAGTAATTTCTTTACTTTATTACCCCTCGAGACTACGCCTGCCTCAGCCCATCGTGGCTTAGGAAGTTAAATAAAACATTATAAACTTGAGCCTCTACTCTAGGTCACCTCAGCAAACACCGCAGCTTTCGACTTAGTTAAGTACCCGCAAATATACACAAAGGTCGTACTCCGTGCAGGAGAGCGTCCTACGACCAAGGGTGGTGCTGTGTGTCCACCGCGTAGTACCACTGTCACACCCGGCCCTAAACGGCGGAAACAGCCGGGGTGCGCGCGAGTGGGAATTGATAATCAAGCACGGGTCATTGCAAACATTCAAATAGATTTTCCCTTGCGCATGAAATGTCTAGTACAAAATACATTACATTGTTTAGAATTACATATAAAAACATCCACATATGAAAAACGTTGAAGATTTCCGCGCCATATCCCCTTACACGGCGGGAACAACCACGCGTGAGGAAGGGATAGAACTAAAATCTTCCAAAAACCATTTTTATAGATGTTCTGCGTGAAGTGCTCTATGTGTGACTCCTTGCGCTACTAATTATCACCTGAAAGACACGTAAAAACATTTGAATCAGTATAAACTGAGTGAGTTCACAAGTTTTGGTGACTTGATAAGTCGTATTGCATCATATCCTTGATAAAACCATATTGAAACACATTTCTGATAACATCATTAAAACATATGCTTGATAAAACCGTCCCGCGGGTTACGCGCGGACATTTCTGAAAACCGGGCTCGTTCATGCAAAGTGGCGCTGCCACTACGAGCTAAAACAATACCGTCCCGCGGGTTACGCGCGGACGTTGTGCTCGGAAAACTAGGCGCTCGTCCGTGCAAAGAGGTGCGATCCCTACGAGCAGGCTTTACAACCAGTAGTACTACCCCATGACCATACTAGGCACTCGTCTATGCAAAGAGGTGCGACCCCTACGAGTGGGTTGATCAAACACAGTAGTCCCTACCCTTAGAGTTCCACGGACGAGTGATCACTGTCTAAAACTTGCGCACTTACATTGAAAACCAAGATAAACACCATGAACAGATAATCGTTTGCATTGCTTGTAAATATACCATGATAAAACATAATTTAAATACGTGTCCCTCGCCCCGAAAACAGTTTAAAAACAGTGAAAATAGGGGCTGTGAGACTCACCTGTGATTCTTGTTAAGTGATGGTTTAGAGAGAGATTAGACGAGATTCGGGTTTCCTGATGTTAGCCTCGAAATTGGAAGTCTAGAATATGTTTAAATAACAAGAAATATGTGTATTAAGACTAAGTAATCGAAGAATATAAGGGCTGGTCAGAAAAGTAAATCTAAAGTTTCGGCTTAACTAGCGATGGAACTGGAAACGGATGCTTCGGAGATGGTCAGTGCAGAATTACAGGTTTAAGAGAGGAGTTTGAAGTGTTTGTGTGATATTTTTATTCAAGAATTGATACTTATTTATAGGCAAATTCAAGGGAACACAATCCCTTGATTTAGGGGATTGAAATCTTATGTAATGATGACAAGGTATGGGGTTTATTATTATTTATTTTAGGGATGGGGGTGTTGGTCCTAGGGAGTGGTTATAAGGATTCTGATGGATTTGACAGTACATGCAGGACTGTGGTTGGTGAGAGTAGGTGCGGCTGACAGCTGACATTTCGTGTTACAGTATACTTTTCCTGGTACTGTTGTCAGTGTGCAGTCAAAAGGTAAAAATCTCTGAAACACGCAATTGGTTCTTTCTGGGCGGGGGTAATCCCTTACATCTGAAGGATAGACTAAGTGTTTTGTGCGTGTAGCCTTGCGCGTATAGCCTTCTGCGTGAAGGCCATTTCTTTGAACGTTGTGGGTCCGGCGGCTCCAGTTGGTCTTCGCGCAAGCATCCTTGTAACGAATCCTGCGCGTATCACTGCGCAGGCGTCCTTATAAGAAATCCTGCGAGTCCATCTGGCTCTGCTGGAACCAGCGTTCTCAGAGTTTATTAACAGGGTGAACTTTTGGATTTAAGCGAAAAGGTGGTTGGATCTGTGCAAACGTTCGTGCGTAAAGGGTTTAGTTTTAAGGTGTCCCGCGGGGATTCTTCCCGCAGGTGTCTCACAACTCCTTTTAATTTGATGCGGGTAGATGCGTAACCTTCTCGTAGTCAGGAACGTTGAGTTTCATTTGTAGATTCTCCATGAGGTCTTGGTATTTCAACATAGTGATCAGTTATGTTGAAGTCAATTCCATCTTGGAGCTTCAAACAAACTAGCTCTCAATGTTCCCGCCATGCGGGGAGGTTAGTTCCCTTTTCCCGCGCGCGCATAAATGATTAGGGTCTTAATTAGGAAATTAGGATATTGTTTGAACATAGTTTTACTTATTGATCATTGAAGAGGTATGCAACCCATTAGACAGAAACGACATAAAATTAAGTTATGAAAACACAAAACCCGTGCGCGTGGCGCATATAACATATGCCCGCGCTGATTCTAACATGGTGCGCATCGCATCCGCGCTGGCGCATATAACATATGCCCGCGCTGATTCTAACATGGCGCGCATCGCATCCGCGCTGGCGCATATAACATATGCCCGCGCTGATTCTAACATGGCGCGCATCGCATCCGCGCTGGCGCATATAACATATGCCCGCGCTGATTCTAACACGGCACGCATAATATTCACAATCGCCTAATAATTAGGTTGGTTACTTGGTTTATGGGATTGGGAAATTACCGGGTGTCACATTCTCCCCCCGTTAGGAGAATTTCGTCCCGAAATTTAGGAGGTGTCGCTGGCAGGAGCTATTCCTTGGAAGAGATATGGGTACTTTTTGCGCATTTGGTCTTCTCTTTCCCAAGTGAATTCAGGTCCACGCTTTGAGTTCCATTGAACCTTTACTAAATTGATTCGGCTTCTTCGCAACTTTTGTTCTTTCCAATCGGTTACTGCTATAGGCTCTTCCACGAAGTGTAGCTGTTTGTCGATATGAACCTCGTCCAATGGTAAAATTAACGTTTCATCAGATAAGCACTTCTTGAGGTTGGATACATGAAACGTGTCGTGAACTCCACTAAGTTCGGCGGGTAAATGAAGTTTATAAGCAACTGGACCGATCCTTTCCAGGATCTCAAATGGTCCGATGTATCGCGGATTTAACTTTCCTCGCTTGCCGAAACGGGGGACTCCTTTCCATGGAGAGACTTTCAAAAGTACTTTATCCCCTACTTGAAATTCCAACGGTTTTCTTCTCACATCTGCATAACTTTTCTGTCTGTCGCGCGCTGCCTTAAGGCGATCCCGTATCTGGAAAATTTTGTCCGTCGTTTCTTGGATCAATTCTGGACCAGTCATTTGCTTGTCACCTACTTCAGCCCAACACAGTGGGGACCTACATTTGCGCCCATACAAGGCTTCAAATGGCGCAGCCTTGAGGCTTGTGTGATAACTGTTATTGTATGAAAATTCAACCAATGGGAGATGAGTATCCCAGCTACCCCCGAAATCGATTGCGCACTGCGCGCAACATATCTTCTAATGTTTGAATGGTTCGCTCGCTTTGTCCATCCGTTTGGGGATGATAAGCCGTACTCATGTCAAGACGAGTACCTAAAGCACCTTGTAACGATCTCCAAAATCTTGAGGTGAAACGACTATCTCTATCAGAAATGATGGATACCGGAACTCCGTGTTTTAAAACTACTTCCCGAATATACAATTGGGCTAACTTTTCCATCTTATCGGTTTCCTTGATCGGCAGGAAGTGTGCTGACTTAGTTAGCCGGTCTACAATAACCCAAATCGTGTTGTAACCCCCAGGTGTCCTTGGCAGTTTGGTAATGAAGTCCATGGAGATTTGTTCCCACTTCCACATGGGAATTTCTGGCTGTTGAAGCAACCCCGACGGTTTCTGGGATTCAGCCTTCACCTTCGAACACGTCAAGCACTTACTGACATACGTCGCGATGTCGCCCTTAAGATTGGGCCACCAATACAGCGCTTTAACATCTTGGTACATCTTGTCTGCGCCAGGATGTACGGAATACCACGTTTTGTGAGCTTCGTTTAACACTTGCTCGCGCAATCCTCCCTTGAGAGGGACCCATATGCGGTTAGCAAAATATCGAGTATCATTCTCTTTTAGCTCCAAGTTCTTAATCATACCCCCAAGGGATTCGTTCTTGACAAACTTTGATTTCAAGGCTTCTTGTTGAGCTTCTCGGATGCAGGTAGTGAGGTCTGCGCGAATGGTCAATCTTAGAGCCTTAACTCGTAGCGTCTTTGCTCGCTCTTTCCTACTTAAAGCGTCTGCTACCACATTCGCCTTTCCAGGATGATACTTTATTTCACAATCATAATCATTCAATAATTCAACCCATCTTCGTTGCCTCATGTTTAAATCCTTTTGATCAAATATATGCTGAAGGCTCTTGTGATCCGTAAAAATCAAACACTTTGTACCATAAAGATAATGGCGCCAAATCTTTAGCGCGAAAACAACTGCTCCAAGTTCCAGATCATGTGTTGTATAATTCCTTTCATTGACCTTGAGTTGACGAGAAGCATACGCTATGACTTTGTTTCTCTGCATAAGGACACATCCGAGTCCTTGATGTGAAGCGTCGCAGTAGACGACGATGTCGTCCGTCCCCTCGGGTAGCGACAAAATTGGCGCACTACATAACTTTTGCTTTAACATTTGAAACGCTGCTTCCTGGTTTTCGCCCCAATCAAACTTCTTATCTTTCTGAGTTAGCGCAGTCAGAGGTAAAGCTATCTTGGAGAAGTTCTCAATGAAACGCCGATAGTAGCCAGCTAGTCCTAGGAATTGCCTCACCTCAGTTGGTGTTTTTGGCGCTTCCCAATTCTCGATGGCTTTGACCTTGGAAGGATCGACGTGTATTCCTTTCTCGTTTACAACATGACCGAGAAAGTGAACCTCTCTAAGCCAAAACTCACATTTAGAAAACTTTGCATACAACTTTTCTTTCTTCAGCATTTCCAAAATTAATCTCAGATGTTGTTCATGCTCAGCTCTGGTTCGGGAGTAAACCAGAATATCATCTATAAATACAATCACAAACTTATCCAAGTATGGTTTGCACACACGGTTCATCAGATCCATGAATACAGCCGGCGCATTAGTTAGCCCGAAAGGCATCACTAAGAACTCATAATGGCCGTATCTAGTTCGGAAGGCTGTCTTTGGCACGTCTTCCTCATGGACCTTAAGTTGGTGGTAACCTGACCGTAGATCTATCTTCGAGTAATAACTGGATCCCTGCAACTGATCAAATAAGTCGTCAATCCTTGGTAAAGGGTACCGATTCTTGATTGTCAGCTTGTTCAGTTCCCGGTAGTCAATACACATTCTAAATGAACCATCCTTCTTCTTTACAAAAAGTACTGGAGCTCCTCAGGGTGAAAAGCTTGGGCGTATGAAACCCTTATCCAATAGTTCCTGCAACTGATTGGATAGCTCTTGCATCTCGGATGGAGCTAGTCGATAGGGTGCTCCAGCTACTGGTGCAGCTCCTGGAACCAAGTCGATTCGAAACTCGACTTGTCGCGTGGTGGCGGTAATCCGGGCAAATCTTCAGGGAAAACTTCTGGAAACTCGCGCACCACTGGTAAGTCTTCAATCTTTCGTTCATCTCCTTTCTTCTCTACTACGTGCGCCAGGAAGGCGTAGCATCCTTTCCTCAGGCACTTGCGTGCCTTTAGACACGAAATGAGTTTTGTCGCAACTCCACTTCTTTCCCCTTGAATTACTAAGGTTTCCCCGCTCAACAGTGGGATCCGAACCTGCTTCTCATGGCAAATAACTTCCGCGTGATTCTCGACTAACCAATCCATGCCTACCACAATGTCAAAACTTCCCAAGTCTATTGGCAATAAGTTAATATTAAATCCGTGACCTCCCATGACCAATACACATTGCTCAGTCCTTTCGTTCGCGCGTATCTGCCTACCATTGGCTAGTTCTATAGTATAAGGCGTGTCTAGCCTACTGGTTGCTAGGCCTAGGGAGTTTTTAAACTCAGTGGATATGAAACTTAGGTCAGCGCCAGTATCAAATAAGACAGATGCAAAATGGTTGTTGAGTAGAAACGTACCGGTTACCACATTCGGTTCTTCTTTTGCTTCGCCCGCGCCGATAACAAAGGCTCTCCCGCGAGTTTGGTTCCTCTTTTGTGGGCAATCCCGACTGAAATGTCCTGGCTTCCCGCATGCATAGCAGTTGTCGCTTGCTCCAGTTTCTTTACGGCAGTTTATCGCCTTGTGCCCTGGTCTGCTACAATTGGCGCATACGATGCTTGCGCATTCACCCTCGTGGTGATACTTGCATCTGCTGCACCATGGGTGAGGCCCACTGTACCCTTTTTGCGATGGCTCCAGGGCTTGTATCGCGTAAGCCCTTACGCTCTCCTGTTTCTTGAATGGTGGTTGCTTGGAGTCGGACCCTCGGTGAGAGTTCCATTTTCTCTTGGGGTCAGAGGTTCGCTGCTCGTTCCCGCGCGAGGTCAACATGCCCGCACGGACCGTATCTCTTGTAAGAGTGATGGCCCGCGCCACTGCCTCATCGAAGGTTGGAGGCGCTGCGGCATTGAGCGGTACCCTGATAACATGGGGTAACCCAAAGATATACCTCTCTATCTTTTTCTACTCCGTGTTCGCCATATCCGGCACCATCTGGCAAAGTTCGTTGAATCGGTTGTTGTAGGCGTCGATATCAGTTCCTATCATGGTGTGGTTCCAAAATTCCTGCTGTAGACTCTGAATTTCGGCGCGAGAGCAGAACTTCTTCATCATCATTTCCTTCAGCTCCTCCCAGGTCTTGTGGAGAGCAACTTCTCGTCCCAATGTTTTCACTTGAAGCTTCCACCAAGACGAGGCCGCTTCTTGAAACATGCAGGTCGCGTAAAGGACCTTTTGATTTTCACTACACCCGCTAATGGAGAGAACTGTCTCCATTTTGTCGATCCAGTTGTAGAGCCCAATGGCCCCTTCGGTGCCCTTGAATGGCCAAGGCTTACAGGCCATAAATGTCTTATAGGAGCATCCTTTGTCCAAAGCTCCTGATTCGGGTTCTGGGGTTTCGGTCTCTTGACGACCCTGACTTGATTCGGCCTTGCTGGCCTCATGCGTTGCGATCGCCTGTGCGATTATTTCTGCGAGTTCCTCGGGTGTCACGGTAATTCTCTTGGCTCTGGTTGGAGGCATTCTCGTTTTTCTTAAAAGAGAACGAAAATATATCAAACTTAGCGCATGTACCCTGAGCACATAATGTTCTTATCCTTAGTGTTCACTAGACATTGTGTGACCCGTGTTCCTAAGTGTGTGTGTGGTTTTTTTTTTTTTTGAAAATATTTTCTTTGCAAAATATTTCATGCGATTCCCCTACGGTTATATTCTAGGTTAAAACTTCTTTCCTAGTTCGCTATAACCAGTGCTCTGATACCAATCTGTCACACCCGGCCCTAAACGGCGGAAACAGCCGGGTGCGCGCGAGTGGGAATTGATAATCAAGCACGGGTCATTGCAAACATTCAAATAGATTTTCCCTTGCGCATGAAATGTCTAGTACAAAATACATTACATTGTTTAGAATTACATATAAAAACATCCACATATGAAAAACGTTGAAGATTTCCGCGCCATATCCCCTTACACGGCGGGAACAACCACGCGTGAGGAAGGGATAGAACTAAAATCTTCCAAAAACCATTTTTATAGATGTTCTGCGTGAAGTGCTCTATGTGTGACTCCTTGCGCTACTAATTATCACCTGAAAGACACGTAAAAACATTTGAATCAGTATAAACTGAGTGAGTTCACAAGTTTTGGTGACTTGATAAGTCGTATTGCATCATATCCTTGATAAAACCATATTGAAACACATTTCTGATAACATCATTAAAACATATGCTTGATAAAACCGTCCCGCGGGTTACGCGCGGACATTTCTGAAAACCGGGCTCGTTCATGCAAAGTGGCGCTGCCACTACGAGCTAAAACAATACCGTCCCGCGGGTTACGCGCGGACGTTGTGCTCGGAAAACTAGGCGCTCGTCCGTGCAAAGAGGTGCGACCCCTACGAGCGGGCTTTACAACCAGTAGTACTACCCCATGACCATACTAGGCACTCGTCTATGCAAAGAGGTGCGACCCCTACGAGTGGGTTGATCAAACACAGTAGTCCCTACCCTTAGAGTTCCACGGACGAGTAGTCACTGTCTAAAACTTGCGCACTACATCGAAAACCAAGATAAACACCATGAACAGATAATCGTTTGCATTGCTTGTAAATATACCATGATAAAACATAATTTAAATACGTGTCCCTCGCCCCGAAAACAGTTTAAAAACAGTGAAAATAGGGGCTGTGAGACTCACCTGTGATTCTTGTTAAGTGATGGTTTAGAGAGAGATTAGACGAGATTCGGGTTTCCTGATGTTAGCCTCGAAATTGGAAGTCTAGAATATGTTTAAATAACAAGAAATATGTGTATTAAGACTAAGTAATCGAAGAATATAAGGGCTGGTCAGAAAAGTAAATCTAAAGTTTCGGCTTACCTAGCGATGGAACTGGAAACGGATGCTTGGGAGATGGTCAGTGCAGAATTACAGGTTTAAGAGAGGAGTTTGAAGTGTTTGTGTGATATTTTTATTCAAGAATTGATACTTTTTTATAGGCAAATTCAAGGGAACACAATCCCTTGATTTAGGGGATTGAAATCTTATGTAATGATGACAAGGTATGGGGTTTATTATTATTTATTTTAGGGATGGGGGTGTTGGTCCTAGGGAGTGGTTATAAGAATTCTGATGGATTTGACAGTACATGCAGGACTGTGGTTGGTGAGAGTAGGTGCGGCTGACAGCTGACATTTCGTGTTACAGTATACTTTTCCTGGTACTGTTGTCAGTGTGCAGTCAAAAGGTAAAAATCTCTGAAACACGCAATTGGTTCTTTCTGGGCGGGGGTAATCCCTTACATCTGAAGGATAGACTAAGTGTTTTGTGCGTGTAGCCTTGCGCGTATAGCCTTCTGCGTGAAGGCCATTTCTTTGAACGTTGTGGGTCCGGCGGCTCCAGTTGGTCTTCGCGCAAGCGTCCTTGTAACGAATCCTGCGCGTATCACTGCACAGGCGTCCTTATAAGAAATCCTGCGAGTCCATCTGGCTCTGCTGGAACCAGCGTTCTCAGAGTTTATTAACAGGGTGAACTTTTGGATTTAAGCGAAAAGGTGGTTGGTTTCTGTGCAGACGTTCGTGCGTAAAGGGTTTAGTTTTAAGGTGTCCCGCGGGGATTCTTCCCGCAGGTGTCTCATAACTCCTTTTTATTTGATGCGGGTAGATGCGTAACCTTCTCGTAGTCAGGGACGTTGAGTTTCATTTGTAGATTCTCCATGAGGTCTTGGTATTTCAACATAGTGATCAGTTATGTTGAAGTCAATTCCATCTTGGAGCTTCAAACAAACTAGCTCTCAATGTTCCCGCCATGCGGGGAGGTTAGTTCCATTTTCCCGCGCGCGCATAAATGATTAGGGTCTTAATTAGGAAATTAGGATATTATTTGAACATAGTTTTACTTATTGATCATTGAAGAGGTATGCAACCCATTAGACAGAAACGACATAAAATTAAGTTATGAAAACACAAAACCCGTGCGCGTGGCGCATATAACATATGCCCGCGCTGATTCTAACATGGCGCGCATTGCATCCGCGCTGGCGCATATAACATATGCCCGCGCTGATTCTAACATGGCGCGCATCGCATCCGCGCTGGCGCATATAACATATGCCCGCGCTGATTCTAACATGGCGCGCATCGCATCCGCGCTGGCGCATATAACATATGCCCGCGCTGATTCTAACACGGCGCGCATAATATTCACAATCGCCTAATAATTAGGTTGGTTACTTGGTTTATGGGATTGGGAAATTACCGGGTGTCACAACCACCTATGTAGACACACGTATACCACAGCCTGAGGGCTAGGTTTATACTCTTATTTATAACGGTTTTAGGAACACATAGTTCCTTGTAAACAATTTTCATATAACATGTTTGACTCATTTGAAAACAAGTTTATAGAAGTTTGGGGGCGTATTCACCTTATCGCTTTGGGATCGGCTTCACTCACCGTCCGAGGGTCTTTCCCTTATTTATCCCGCACCTATAGTACGAGTATAAACATTTGTTAGTCGGATATACAATCCGGCTTAAGACCTTTAGTCTTATTTTATAACTCAACCTCGATGAACCTTTAGTTCATTTTCTTTTACTTGAAAACCTTTATTTAAAAGTAATTATAAACCTTTAGTTTATATTTAAAAACCCGACGTTTCTTCTTTTCTAAGAAACGTATTATTTTTCTTTATTATTCAAGAATACTCATTATTACTTAAATAATATTTTCATAACAAAGAATATACATATATACTTACACACATATATACGTATTTACAACTCAATCTTTTTATTCTTTTTCTTTGTTATGTTTATTTTTCTTTTATCGAGGTATCGAGTATAACCTCGACTTAAGGCTTAAGCCTTTAATATAATATTATATTATATTGATTTTTCGTTACGCCTAACCTTATTGGCTTATTGTAAACCCTAGGAACTCGAGCAGCACTCCGACGCCGCTTCACTTCTCGATCAACTTTGGTATGCTAACGACGACACCAATCTTCGACAATTGATAGTATGCCTTTAGAGAACAACACCTTCCTTGGTCGAATGTGGGTGGAAGGTGGCACGAACTTCGGGGACTCGTTGGTACACAAACAAGGAATCGGGGCACGCTTATTGAGGCAGATCGTTAACAGTTTGTGGAAGTGTAGAGAGATGTTAGAGAGAGAGAGAGAGAAACTGATTTTTGGTGTGGGTTGGAATGAATCCCGGACTTGCTATTTATAGACAACATTTTGGACCCCATCGCGATACGCGATGGGTCCTTAGGCTGACCTATTGCGTAGCGCGATATAGGTCAGATGAGTCACAGACTAGGTCTGCCACATGGCGACACGTGGCAGCCGTTGCGCCACGTGGCGACACATGGCGACAGTGTTGCCACGTGGTGACACGTGGCAGCAGGTGGTGCCACCGTGCCACATGGCACACGTGTCAAAACGTGTCAGACCACGTCATCGCGATATGCGACGACATTAAGTCAACAGTGATCGCGTATCGCTGTTGACTTCTTCCAGAAACTTTGACCAAGTCCCATCGCGCTACGCGATGGGCTTGTCTTTTGTCCCGTCGCGTATCGCGAGAGGACAAGAAAACAAAATTTTCACTTTAAACCCTAAGGTTTGGAATTTGGCATTTTTAGTCCCTTAACTTCGGAAAATTGACATTTTGAATTCGAAATTTTCACGATGTTACATGCTAATATAATATGGCCTCATTATCCGAGTGTGTTGGTTGTTACCGATTAGAAATGATCCTCATTTACTTATGATGTATATTCCGCAATTGTTGCTTTTATTTATAGTTTCATATACGAGTTGTGGATTTAGCCTCATATTATATATACTCAAAACTATGAATTGCTCACCAATATTTATGTTGAAAAATATTATTTTATGCATTGTTACAGGGTTGATTATTGGTTGATTAGAGTTTGAAGACACCATTTCATTTGAGACCGTTTAGGTTATTAGAAGAATGAACAATTTATTTCTTATGTTCATGTTATTTTGATTGAACAAGTTGTGTTATTTTGGTTGATTAAATGAAATGAATGAGTTGTTTAATTATTGTCACTTTAATAGTGTCTTGTGTTCTTGAGCAATCTGTTCCACCCCGGCATGTTTCGTCGTCTTTGGTCGGGGTGTGACAGTATGTGGCTAAGTTTGTAAAATTTTCCCAAGATTCAGCCAAGAGAATATTATCTAGATAATGCAATAAAGAAAGAATAAATGGTTTCAGCTTCATCGGTTTAGGGGGGGGTTGAACCTAGAAGAAAACTGATTGCCAAAAACCAAACAACTGATGACACAAACATCAGTTGTTCTTCATTATAGTTTTGCAAATTATTGCTCTGAACATCTGACATTACAAACTGCTAATGTGAAAGAACTGAAGACTCAACAACTGATCAACAAACTATAGTCTATGCAAAAAACTAAAGACTAACAATTGATGATACAAACATCAGTTGTTTCAACAAAGATCAATAGTAAGCATAACATTCTTTTTATAAACAGTTGTTTGTAATTTGTTCATTAGTAGTTTGTAACTGATTTGTTAGATGTCTCCTTCACATTTAGCTCATCGGTTATTTTACACATGTATATAATGAAGAAGAGAGTCTCTTCTTCATCAACGCTTTCTCACATCACAACATTCACCTGATAAGTGTACTATGTACCAGAAAATCAGTGAGTGAATGATGAGCGAAGGTTGACGGGGAGCAATAGATTGTAATCTTTCGATGATGATTAATACAAAGTTGTTCTTTCATATGAAACCTCTTATTAGCTTTATGATTTCCGATGCATAAATTGTTTTGTTAAAATAATAATTGAGTTATATTCAAATATGATTTCAATTAAATTGTTACTAATACATACAAAGAATTAGATCAGTTGTTTACTATTTCATTAGTTGTGATTTTGTTCATTAGCTTAGATTGAGATCTAGAATCCCAACGGTATATTGTACCCTTTATCTTGCTCAAAATCAAATGTATGTGTTTTGTATATGGTGTTGTTTGACAAGAACTTGCATGTTATATGGCTTGAAGCTTAAATGATATGACATAAAACAGTTTCATGATGCTTCATTATTTGGATCGCCAATGTATGTTACAACCGCAAGAGAGATGTGAGCTACATTTTGTGTTTTATTATAGTTTGGTTGTATATATCTAATTTTTCGTTTTCATGTGAGGGTTCTAGACGACTCTTAGTATTATTCTTCTTAATTTACTCTACAACTGCATTATATACAAACCAGTGCAACGTTCGGGTTATAAAACCTAGTTATTAAGTAAATATACTAATTGAAAAATGACTTTTGAGCCCAAATCACAAACACACTAACAAACGGCAATTAATCGGCTTTCAGTTTTTTAGATAAATATATTAAATCCCAAATCAATATGCATATGATTTTGATCTCAGACTCATAATACTAGACGCAGTTAACTTCTCACCATAAATCAATGTACATCTTAATATTAAACCCTGTAAAACTATTGAAAATGATCGTGAACAAATTGTACTTGAATTTGATAAAACTTTTGCAAATTATTCACAGCTTAACTATAAACATATCGTATCTTATCTTGAGCATTTTAATAAAAACCCAACATGTCTACCATCACCAATGGTTTATTTCGGTTCGGTTCGAGAGTTCTACGGTTTGGTTTAATAAAAAACCGTTACTAACAGTTTGGTTCACGGTTTAACCAAAAAACCGCAAAAACCGGACCGTGAACGCCCCTATTTGGCGTTGAGGAGGTGAGTTTACACAAATTCAGTCAATTTCTATCACGTTCGTTACGGAATCAGAACTAAAACTAAAAAACAAACAAAATCGGCATTCGGTCAAAAATTTGTGAGTTATGTAAATTCGCTCTGTATCTGTCATGTTCGTTATGACACCGAAACTAAAACAAACCAAAATAAAAAAAACAAACAAAACAAAAACAACATTATCATTTAATCAGTTTACGATCATTTCTAATCGAAACTAAAGAACATAGAAAAACAAAATGCATTGGCCAATAAAACGCCGTTAAGTGGCCCAATAAAAATAAAAGATTTACGAGACCCTGTCTCTTAATTGTATATATTAAAATACAATTACACATATCCTTGTAAATTTTCTTGTAAATTTTGCATCACATATTAGGAACTACAAAAGTAAACATTGACCACTTCTTTCTGCGAAACATGTAATGACTCGTTCCAAAACAAAATAAAAATAAATAAAACAAACATGACACGACACGAAGGTAACAAAAAATATATAATATTCATGTTTAAAACACCCCTGGCTTCGATGTCAACTCCTTGGGTCTATATATACCAAAATTGTTTTTAAGTGCATTTCATCACAAACAACAAACTTTCTTCTTTTACATCAGTTAATCATGGCATCAGTTACTAATGAAATTGAAATTGTTTCTTCGTATCCAACTGAAAAGGTTTTCAAGGCTTTTAAAGACTTTGAAAAAATCGCTCCTATAGTCAACCCGGCAGTTTTCAAGTCTGTCGAGACCATCGAAGGTGATGGAGGTGTTGGAACGATCAAGGTGTTCACATTTGGTGAAGGTAAGCGTCTTATTTATCGTAATTCTATTAGTTGTACACTTATAATCTATAGTTTGACTCTTTATCTAAGCTAAAATTTGCTTTGAGACGTACAGCCGTCCCATTTACAAACGCAAAGTACAGGGTTGACACTTTTGATGAGGGCAGCTATAGCTATACCTACACATTCTTTGAAGGCGACAACTTGATGGGTATATTAGACTCCATCATTCAACATGTTAAGCTCGTGCCTTCCGGTGATGGATGTATATTCAAGCAGACAATCATTTATAAATGTAAAGGTGAGGAAAAGCCGTCTGATGAGGTTCTTAAGGCGGAAAAGGAACTGTACGAACAAACCTTCAAGGCTATTGAGGCTTATGCTGCTGCTCATCCTGAAAACTACTGATTGACCGTTCAATCAATTGGAGTACTTTTCATACGCCTGTTGATCGTAATTTTGTTTTTCTAATCGTTTGAAATAATGGACAATGTTCCATGTTGTGTTGTGCTCGTGTGTATGATAAATCTTCTCTATATATATTGCAGAGTTTTCTTTGTTGATAAGTTTGTTACTCAAGTTACTTTGTAGTCCATGGATATGATGATTGTTAACAAGTTATACATCAATGATGATGATCAGTATATCCTCATAAAAAAAATTAATGCTACAAAACAACCTGCCTCTATATATCCTCTTAAACTAATTGAGCCCTTGTAGCAAACTAATAGAACCGATTTCTTCAGAAAACATTGATCTCTATATATCCCTTCCAAATGATTACTGGTGTTTGTATGTGATGAACAAATTTTACATCCTAAGTGTTGTAAAATGTCACTGTGAGGGAGAACACATTTTTAGGAAAATAAATTTGACTAATTCTATCATTTTGAGGTTGTCTGGTATAATCTCATCTTAAAAAATTGTTGTCACCGGTCTCACCTTTCACACAATTTTTTTTTGTTGGACCCCCGTTAAAAATTTAAAACAAAAAATAAAACCTTTACTCCATTAAGTTTGTTGTGAATTTCAAACCAATGTTTTAAGATTTTTGATCGAAGGAGGAAGGGAGTCGATTGATATAAAGGTTATCTCGAAACGGTGCTTAAAATGGCTTTTGTTTATTGGATATTTAAACATCCGAATTGAACCTCGTTTCGAGGTAAGTTTACAACAATCGATCTGTATCCTCCATCCGATTAAAAGGCATAAAATATCAGTTTGAAATTCGAAAAAAAAAAACCTTAACGGGTTAATTTTTTCTTAACGAGAGTCTAATGAAAACAAATAATGTGAAACATGGAACCAATAGCAATAAAAAAAGTGAGATTAATAAATCAAATTTGGTAATGATACTGGTATTGATTATGCTCAAGGTATGTGCACTTGAAGAAAGTTGGATACCTATTAAGTTAGATTGTTTCATTTGGAGACTCCTATTAAATTGAATCCTTGACGTCGTTAGCTTAATACCTAGAGGCATGACTTTGCTATTGATGCATGTCCTTGGTGTTCTATGAAGGCTGAAACATTTCCTTGATTGTGTTCTGGTCAAAGAGGTTTGGAGGGATGTCTTTTTGTGATGTGGCTGGGACTTGATCAGGTTTGGTACGTGTTTGTTCAGCTTCTTGGGGTAATGGGGTCAGTGACGGATTTAGAATTTTTTTTTATCTGGTTCGCTATTTTAAGATGCTCTAAATATATAAGAACGCGTATAAAAAAATTGGGTCGGGTTGACGATTCGGATTGGTTTAACGGTTCGGGTCAAGAAAGATTAATCATATAATAAAAAACGATATAATAACTAAAAAACATCATCATTAGAAACTAAAAAAACACGGGACTTAAAAACGATAATCTTTCGAAATAAAAAAAAAACTAACCTTATAGTTGTTCTTTACGAGTTTTCATCTTTTGAAAGCGTTGCATTACATCTTCGATCGAAACTTGTAGTAAAAACTCTCTTTCAATGTAGCAAATGCAAGAATCATTCATGTACCCGTCACCCATCCTATTACGTAGTTCCGTCTTCACATGCTTCATTGAAGAAAAACTTCTTTCAACACTAGCCGTTGCAACCGGTAGAACTAGTGACAATTTTATTAAACGATAAACCAACGGATAATCAATGTGTTTTCTTGTTTCCACCATCATTTTTGCAAGATCACTTACCCCTTTAAGATTGTCAAACCTCGAATCTTCTTTCACATTAGCAATGTAGTGGCCAAGTTAGCAAAATCTCGTTGCGGGAAATTATGCCCAATAGGTTGACATGGCCCTCTTAGCAAATATGTTCTTCTAATTTCATCTTTTTGATTAGGATGATATGATGAAATCGGCTTTCGATCTGAAGGATCCCATGGAAGATCATCCAATTCGACTCTTGCCAGATTATTACTACTAGATGGTGAAGGGTCTCGTGGCCTTCTCGATAAAAAACGGTCCATAATCTATCAAATTTAAGTTCTGTAAAAGCAAAAATAAAATTCAAAGCCCTAAAAAACTAACATCTTTTTTGAACACTCAATCATCAAAAGTCTCATTCTAACGAACTACAAAAGGGGCGGGATTCGGGAACGCACCTGAACGCGGAGGCCGGACTGCCGGAGGGTATCGGACTATCGGTGAGACGGCGACGGCGAGTTTCTGGTGTGACTGTGTGACTGTGAGTGTCGGAGTCGTCACCGTCGGCGAACGCGGAGGCCGGAGGATGTGTATTGTGGATTTAGGGTTTTTAATTTGTGGGAGCTACAGATGGAATTGGAGATTTGGAGGTGGTCGGCGTCTGTCTGTGTGACTGTGAGGTGGTCGGCGTCTCGGCGAGTTTCTTTCTCTACGGTAGAGGTGGACAGACAGACAGTGAGGGAAATTGGGGGTGTTTAGGGTTTTTAAGAAAGGTTTATAAGGGTAATAGAGCACAAAAGAAAAAGGCAAAAAAAAATAAGGTTGTGTCTTGTGTGAGACTCGAACCCGGGTCTGCACTCAAACACAATGCACGCCTTGCCACTAAGCCAGTATATGTTTTATGTATATATTTGAAACGAATTATATATATGGTTCAGCCCAGAAACACATGGTTCGCTAAAAAAGTCGCTATTAAATGCTCCACTACGGTTCGAAAAACACCTGGTTCGCTTGACCCGGTACTCACATGAATAAATCCGTCCCTGAATGGGGTGGCCTCACATTCGGATCCCATTTCGGGTAATAGGCTTCTAACTGCAGCTATGTATTACTCCATGTGGTTTATTTGTACCATGAGGAATGCGGATATTTTAATAATGGGTGCCTCTCTAAGGAGGCTATTATAGAAGACATCAATATCAATTTGTTTGGACAGATCAAATCAAGATCTTCGTAGAAGCAAATTACCTAGAAGAACTTGTCTTGTTTTATGGTTTAGTACTGCTGGTTTATTTTCATTTTTGTTCTTTGTATGTGAAATTGTGAATTATATATTCCTTCGGCTCCTAGCTGGTGCACTTTATATATTACATTTACATGCAATATTGCGTAAAAAAAATAAACAAAAAAAGGGTCAAATTAAATTTTCCCATTTTTTTAACAAATAACCAACTCTTATCCATTAGATGCTATTCCCCTGACTTCTACCAAGTTTTTCATGAAAATTGACTTTATAATATAAACACGGTGAAAACTGAAAAGGTCATTGCATTGTATATGATTTTCATATCCGATAAAATAATTTGTATAACTGAAGAGGTAGGTCCCAGCAGAGCCCAGTTGGACCCGTAAGACTCACCTCAAAGAGAGACGTCTGCGCAGTTGGACCCGCAAGACTCACCTCGAAGAGGGACGTCTGCGCAAAGACCAAACTCGCAAGACTCACCTCAAAGAGAGACGTCTGCGCAGAAACCAACTGGATCGGCAGGACCCACCATGCTCAGAGACGTGACGTCCTTACGCGCTGTACGCTAGCTGTTCCCGCAAGAAACGCCTCCCAATGGTTTCCAAGTACTCCGCCTGTTCCCGCAGTTACGGATACCAGCCATCAGGGAAGGCTACCCGCGCAGCAAGGCTACACGCACAAGGCTTAACTCTCATAATAATTCAGTAGTCACCTGAAGAAGGAATGAGCAAGCCGGGAATACTCCCGCCCAAATGAGCCAGTCCGTACGATACTGGAAGATCTTTTGTACTGTACCTGACGAGGTATGGGCAAAAGATCTGACCAAAGATACGACAGCTCATTGACAACAGTATGGCGAGCAGCATGCTCTTGTACTGTATGTCACTATTAGCCGCTACCTACCCACCAACTCCTGTCATACCACGTGCATAGCTTGTAGTTGGTGGAAAAGGAATAGTACACAGCAGGCCTGGTCACTGTCAGCCGCTGCCTACCCACCAACTACCAGCATGGCACGTGCGTAGGCCACAGTTGGTAGAACAGGAATACTATTCAGCCGGCTATACCTTCTTGGAAACCTACCTTCGGTTATAAATACCCCAATGGTATGATCATCTAATCTTATCTTGTATCTTATATCTTATACCTGATATCTGCTCTAGCAATCTTTTAATATATACTTATATTCAAGAGCAATCTAGTCTGATTCTCACGCCGGAGGGTGGTCACAAGGAGGTACCCCCCTTCTCAGTGACGAGCTCACGGTGTCTGTTTTGCAGGTTATCAGAAGAACCATCTTTGCCGGGTCTAACCCCTCGTGGGAAACATCTATTTAACCCCCAGATTATCCGTAATCTGCCCGGGGTCGATTAGTGTTTCTTCATTGGCGCCATCCGTGCATAAAAGCTATAACTAATTTTTCTCCAGTTTTTTCAAAACTTCTGGAAAGATGGTTAACGTTACTCCGGTCCCAAGGCCAACGAGTTACCAGGAAGACCCGGTAACCACAACCCCAGCTACTGGGGGGAACACCGGCGAGCACACAAATTTTACGAACACTACCCCGGTTACCCAAGCCGAGGCAAGTGCAGTAAATTTTACGAACACTAGGGCAAGTGCAGTAAACAACCATCCCCTGGGATTCAGTAATACCCAGGCGGAAGGACAACAGACGAGACTCCCCCGCCAAACACTTGAACAAGATAAAGCGTGGGCGGAGGCACGTCAGAAGGAATTCCAAGCTGAGTTGGACGAACGCTTGCGTTCCGTCCAACAGGCTGACGAATTTGGAAGCACTCGACAACAGCTCAACATGAGCAGTGAGTGCGAGTCCTCGGACGATGATCGGGAGGAATCCGACACCGACGCAAACCCTCGCCTTAGGGCGAAAGGGAAGCGTAAGGAAACGGACTTCCAAACGAGAAGGAATTTCGGAGAAACCTTCAAACAAAGGAACACGGGGGGAAACCCACGTGACTTCTCCAAAACTTTCAGACCAACTGCTGCAAACGCGGGAACATCCAAGTTTGCAAGGGACATTGCGGAAGCAATCGCCCCGAAAAGTGCCAAGCAGATGCCCAACATCGGCACTTATGATGGTATATCCGACCCAGATGATCACCTGAACAGATTCATAGCGGGAGCAACCATCAGCAACTGGACGGAACCCACGTGGTGTTATATGTTCCAGATGACACTGGTTGGAGCGGCTAGAGCGTGGTTTGACCGTTTACCGGTCCACCACATCTATGATTGGGCGGACTTCCAACACAAGTTCAGCCAGCACTTCAGTCAACAGAGGAAATATATTGAAGAACAGTGGACGATCCTCAACTGCGTTAGAGATAAGGATGAACCTTTACTAGACTTCATCACTCGCTTGAACTCGAAAAAGCTGAGTCTGGGCGTTATAAGCGAAGACCTTGTTCGCGCCGCTTTCATCCAAGGCGCCGAATACCCAGAGCTTATCCGCACGTTGACGGGTAAAGATGGCATGCCATCCACATGGGATGCCATCATGACGGCAGCCAAGCGCTTTGCCGAAACAGAGAAGCAATTGGGTGGGGATCTGCCCCAGACTACAAACTTCTACACGTAGAGGACTAGAGAAAACAACGTCCAGACCGCCCGGCAAAACAAAAGGAAGAAGCCAAGCATGTGGCAGTCAAGGGTAAACTTTGACACCTCATCCAGCTCTCGCTCCCTAGTAGGCGGAAGGGGTAATACACACCCATCAAGCCGACACCCCGGTGGACGCCGCTCACCAAAAGCGTCACGGAGATATTTGCCACTGAGAAACTCCCATGGCCAAAAGCTCCAACGGTCCGGCAACGACCTGACGCGGATCAGAGCAAATACTTTGACTTCCACGGCACAAAGGGTCACACCACTGAGAAGTGTTCATCCTTAAGGGATATTATTGAAACATTCGTCAAGGAGGGCAAACTTACACACCTGGTGGCATCAATCAGGAATGGAGGGAAGAATGACAATCGATACAAAAGCAACGGACGAAAGCCCGTTGACATCAGCATTCACATGGTTCGTGGTAACATCAGAGGAAGAAAAAGACGGACGACAGAACCATGCGCATGGAAAGAAGCTGAGGTGCGCTTCCCGCGAGTGCCAGGAGGACCCAGCAAAGAAGGCCCTATCGTCATCAAAAGCCAGCTGGGGTACTACATCACTTCCCGCACTCTTGTTGACAACGGCGCCTCGTCAACGGTTATGTACAGGCAGTTCTTCGACAAGCTAGATGATGAAGACAAGGAACGCCTGGAAACGGTCTACGCCTCAATGGAAGGGTTCGACGGCAGCACAAACACCCCTCTGGGTATCCTATCTTTCCCCGTCACTCTCACAGACGGAAAACACTCCCGCACAGAGGATGTGGACTTTGTCGTAATGAGGAAGCCACACCACACGTACGACATTCTCTTCGGGAGAGACGGGATGGCAAGATTCAATGCCGCGGTATCTTCAGTCCACGGCATGATGGGATGGCCAACAGCTGAGGGCGTGGCGATGGTCACCGGTATTCCCCAGGTATGCATCGCATCTGTCTCATCAACACCCAAACCAAAGATGGCCAAACCCACCATCACCAAACCAGAAGAATGGGCTTTCAATGGCAAATACCCCGACCAGGCGGTTACCATTGGCCCAACAATCACTGATCCTACGCGCACATTACTCAAACGCTTACTAAAGAAAAACGCTGACATCTTCGCATGGAAACCAGCAGACATGACTGGTGTACCTCGAAGTAAAGCAGAGCATAAGCTCAAGTGTGACCCGGCTTTTACGCCGGTCATACAAAAGCGTAGAGTAATGGGGGCGGAACAAGCTAACGCGTGTAGAACCCAAGTCAAGGAACTCGTTGACGCGGGCATCGTACGCGTTAGCAGATATCAAACTTGGGTTGCAAATCCCGTTATGGTACCGAAGTCTAACAAGCAATGGCGCATGTGCATAGATTTCAAAGACTTGAACAAAGCATGCCCCAAAGATTGTTACCCGTTACCAGAAATTGATCTTAAGGTAGATTCGTTAGCACCGTTTCGCCTTAAATGCTTCCTTGATGCGTATAAAGGGTACCATCAAATCCACATGGCCGTTGACGATCAGGACAAAACCGCATTTCGGACGCCCGATGGCACATTCTGTTATCAAATGATGCCATTCGGACTTAAGAATGCCGGGTCCACATACCAACGCCTGATGGACAAAGAGTTTCATGCCCAAATTGGGAGGAACTTGGAAGTATACATGGATGACCTGGTCATCAAAAGCCTTGACCCAGAAGCGATGTTGAAAGACATCGAAGAAACATTCAACACACTCAGAAGGATAAACATGAAGCTCAACCCGAGCAAGTGTTCCTTTGGGATGGAAGAAGGGAAGTTCTTAGGAGTCATTGTTACAAAAGATGGCTTCAGAGCGAACCCTGAAAAGGTCGAAGCCATTATCAAAATGGAATCACCTACTACCATCAAGCAAGCTCAGACACTGAACGGACGCCTAGTTGCACTTAACCGCTTCTTGGCAAATCATGCGGATAGGTCGTTCCCATTCGTGTCGACGCTGAGAAACTGTCTAAAGAAAACGCACTTCCGCTGGACACCAGAAGCGGAAGCAGCTTTTCAGGAAATTCGGTCACGCTTGATCGAACTCACAACGCTCACAGCACCAGAAGTGGGAGAGGAATTAATCCTATACCTCTCCGCCACAGATAGAGCAACTGGGGCCGTCGTGTTAGTCGAGCGAAAAGGCATCCAGATGCCAATCTACTATGTTAGCCGTCTCCTAACAGACGTCGAAACTCGGTACTCTACCCTGGAAAAATTAGTCTTAGCACTTGTACAGGCTTCACGCAGGCTAAGACGATATTTCCAAGGTCACCCACTCACTATTCTCACCAACTTCAAACTTGCAAACGTTTTAGGCAAACCCAAACTTTCGGGACGCCTAGCCAAATGGGCAATAGAATTGGGAGAATACGCGATAAAGTACAAGCCAAGGCCAGCCATAAAAGGCCAGGTCTTGGCCGACTTTATTGCCGAAGTCCCCGCATCGCGGGGGAAAGAGTGCCAGGACGAGGCTCAACCCTCTCCAGCACAAGACATCGATGATGTCTGGCGACTTTACACTGATGGAGCGGCCAGCAACGAGGGCTCAGGCACAGGGTTAAAACTTACCAACCCAGCAGGCCAAGAATAAACTTACGCTATTCGACTAGACTTTCCAAGTACGAATAACGAAGCTGAGTATGAAGCATTCTTGGCCGGGTTAAGGATTGCGCGTAAAATGGGAGTAAAGAACTTGGAAGCCCATGTGGATTCCATGTTAGTGGCCAATCAGATAAACAGGGCGTACACGGCCGTGAACGACACAATAGCCCTGTACCTCGCTCAAGCAAAAACCCTCATGCGCGATTTTAATGATTGTAAAGTCATACACGTCAAGCGTAGCGAAAACAAATCTGCGGATGCGTTAAGCAAGCTTGCGTCATTGGCTTTCACCCACTTGGGAAAGGACATCCTCATTGAACTCCTTGGAGCACCATCAGTCCCACACAAGGAAGTCTGTGTCATCCAAACCGGCACAGAAACGTGGATGACACCAATAATAAATTACCTTGCGGCGGGTATACTACCAGAGTCAAAAGCACAGGCAAGAAAACTACGCTGTAAAGCACTGAACTATCAACTCATTGATGACATCCTTTACAGACGTAACTTTCTTGGCCCCCTCCTTAGATGCGTTGACGACCAAGATGCCAACTACCTCCTAAGGGAAGTACACGAAGGCATCTGTGGGATACATGCAGGTCCACGCGCAGTTGCAGCTAAGCTAAACAACGCGGGATACTTTTGGCCGGGGATGCATACGGATGCGCTGGCGTACATTAGAAAGTGCAGGTCTTGTCAGCTCTACGCACCCAACACGCATCGCCCGAAGAATGAACTTGTTCCAGTCACCTCTGCATGGCCATTTCAGAAGTGGGCCATCGACGTGACAGGCCCATTTCCCACAGCAGCAGGGAACGTCCAGTTTCTAGTGGTCACCATCGACTACTTCACCAAGTGGATAGAGGCAAAACCCTTAGCCCAAACGACCGCAAAACATATCAAAAAATTCATTTGGGAATTTATTATTTGTCGTTTCGGGCTTCCACAGAATTTGGTGAGCGATAACGGCACCAACTTTGCTGACAAGAAGCTACAACAGTGGCTTAAAGAACTTCAAATCACCCACACCTTTACCTCGGTGGCGCACCCGCAGGGTAATGGTGAGGTGGAAAGAGCAAATAGGAGCATCGTCGACGGCATAAAGAGAAGACTATTGGAACACAGATCCGGCTGGGTGGATGAAGTTCCACACGTACTTTGGGCACACAGAACGATGAAAAAGGCAAGTACGGGAGAAACCCCGTTCAGCCTCACTTATGGCACTGAAGCCATGGTTCCGGTCAAAATTGGTCTACCCTCACCAAGGGTCATGATTCAACCAGAGGACAATGATGCGGAAAGACGGTTAGACCTTATGCTAACCGAGGAACGCAGAGACTTAGCCGCAGCGCGTGAAGAGAACTACAAACGACAAATGCAAAAGTACTACAACACGCGGGTAAAACTCTGCAACTTCAATGTAGGAGACTACATATTGCGTAACAACGAGGCTTCGAACCAAGAGTGCCCAGGAAAGCTGACCCCTGTCTGGGAAGGTCCGTACGTTATCAAAGAAGTACTGGGAAAGGGCGCATACCGGCTCGAAAGGCTCGATGGCACTCCCGTCCCACGAACATGGAACGGAACTCAATTACGCAAATGTTACATGTAGATCAATTCCAAATTTGTAAAGAAAAGGCCCAGAGCCACTTCTAATGGAAATGATTCTCCTTAAAACATCGACGCTGATGATTTTACATTTATACTTTTAACTTTCCACACGGATATGCCGGTCTTCACCGCATACATAAGTGTGAAAGAAAGCCGTTGCGTGGGGAAGGCGGTAAAACCCGCATAAACCCAAAAAACGGCAAACCTTCACGCAGGTCAGTTAAAGGTAAAGTTCAGTCATCCCACTAAATGAAAGTGCCGGTCTATCCGCACGAATCATGATAAGAGGAAACTGAACACTAACCTATTAACAACCGCGCGTCGAACGGTAAATTTATTCAACACTGATATGCCGGTACTCGCCGCATAATTACGTGAAAAGTCGTTGCGTGGGGAAGGCGGCAAAACCCGCATAAACCCAAAAAACGATAAACCTTCACGCAGGACAGTCATAGGTAAACTTTGGTCATCCCACTAAATGAAAGTGCCGGTCCTAACCGCACAAATCATGAGAGGAAACCGAACCTATTGACAACCGCGCGTCGAACGGTTAACTTATCCAAAACACTAGGAAAATTGCTAAAATAAACTAAAATATACATGCGCAAGTCATGTAACGTTTGTAACGCAAGTCCCAAAGATTCAAAAGTAAGCGGGAAAATACCCCTTACCTTGGCAACCAAGTAACTATAAGACGGGTGTGGGTACAGTGTCAAGGCAAAACCTTCACATACCTAGCACCTGCAGAGAATTGACGCCAAGAATACCTTGGAAGTAAAGTAACTATAAGACGAGTGCGGGTACAGTGTCAAGGCAAAACCCTTCACATACCTAGCACTCCGCAGGGAAATGAAACCAAGAAGGATCTTCTGGGCCATGCTTGCGGAAACGGGAATAACATCCCCGCATAGCAGGAACGTCGAGAACTAGATTGTTTGAAGCTTCAAGATGGAATTGGTGGTTTTAACATAATTGATCACTATGTTCAAAACTACCAAAACCACATGGAGAATCCACACAACTAGGACTCAACGCTCCTGACTTGCGAGGAGGTTACAGACCTACCCGCATCATACCCAAAGATCAAGCAGGAAAGTCGGGAATTTCTGCAAGTGACATTAGGACTTCCGCGGGAAGAATCCCCATGGAAAACCTTAAAACTAAACCCTTTTCAAAAACCCTTTGCTTAAGTCCAAAAGTTCACCTCACTTTATTAAACATTCATGAGAAGAACATTGGACTGGGGGGACTTGAAGAGGTAGGTCCCAGCAGAGCCCAGTTGGACCCGTAAGACTCACCTCAAAGAGAGACGTCTGCGCAGTTGGACCCGCAAGACTCACCTCGAAGAGGGACGTCTGCGCAAAGACCAAACTCGCAAGACTCACCTCAAAGAGAGACGTCTGCGCAGAAACCAACTAGATCGGCAGGACCCACCATGTTCAGAGACGTGACGTCCTTACGCGCTGTACGCTAGCTGTTCCCGCAGGAAACGCCTCCCAATGGTTTCCAAGTACTCCGCCTGTTCCCGCAGTTACGGATACCAGCCATCAGGGAAGGCTACCCGCGCAGCAAGGCTACACGCACAAGGCTTAACTCTCATAATAATTCAGTAGTCACCTGAAGAAGGAATGAGCAAGCCGGGAATACTCCCGCCCAAATGAGCCAGTCCGTACGATACTGGAAGATCTTTTGTACTGTACCTGACGAGGTATGGGCAAAAGATCTGACCAAAGATACGACAGCTCATTGACAACAGTATGGCGAGCAGCATGCTCTTGTACTGTATGTCACTATTAGCCACTACCTACCCACCAACTCCTGTCATACCACGTGCATAGCTTGTAGTTGGTGGAAAAGGAATAGTACACAGCAGGCCTGGTCACTGTCAGCCGCTGCCTACCCACCAACTACCAGCATGGCACGTGCGTAGGCCACAGTTGGTAGAACAGGAATACTATTCAGCCGGCTATACCTTCTTGGAAACCTACCTTCGGCTATAAATACCCCAAATGGTATGATCATCTAATCTTATCTTGTATCTTATATCTTATACCTGATATCTGCTCTAGCAATCTCTTAATATATACTTATATTCAAGAGCAATCTAGTCTGATTCTCACGCCGGAGGGTGGTCACAAGGAGGTACCCTCCCCTTCTCAGTGACGAGCTCACGGTGTCTGTTTTGCAGGTTATCAGAAGAACCATCTTTGCCGGGTCTAGCCCCTCGTGGGAAACATCTATTTAACCCCCAGATTATCCGTAATCTGCCCGGGGTCGATTAGTGTTTCTTCAATAACCAAACCCAGTTATTAAAATGGTTTTTTTCCCCTCCTCTTCCTTACTACCACGTACTCCATTTATTTCCTCGTCAACGTCTTTTACCTTCTACGGATGACCTATTCTATTTCTTGTTCTAATTCTAATTATTATATGTTCCTTTAATTATTGTATGGTATTGTGTTTGGATGGGCAGAGGGTAAGCATGTATGTGTTCTCACTGGGGTGTCATCATTGGTGGGGCTGAGAGACAGTGGTTTCGTTCCGAGACAGGCGGTTTTGAGGGCGGAATCTAGGAAGGTTGCTAAGCATGAGGCAGCGTTTTTGGAGAATCAGCACGTGTTCATTTCATTTGTCTTCGACACATTTGGATCTCTAGCTCTCGAGGCGGTTCGCTTTTTGGAACGGGTGCAAAAGGTGGTCCACAGTTACAGGGCCGGCCATTGACCAGGGCGGAGTGGTCGACGGACCCAGGCTCGACTCCACTGTAGGCCCGAAAAATTTTTAAAAAATTTTATATATTTTATATATAAATTATATTTCAGCTTTCTTTTAACAAGGCCCATTATAATTTCCAATTGCCCAAATATGAAAGCCAATAAATCATTTTGTAATTTTCAGATTTTGTTTACCTGATTTTGTTCACCAAGAGGCACGACACTCACTCATCATAAACTTAAAACCCTTACCGCCGACCGCCGTGACAGATTGAGGTTCGTCGGCGTCCACAACCCACTCCGGCCAGCCACATCGCCGCTACGTCGGTCCGAAAGTCTTTGGGCTCTTGGATAGTTGGATCCCTCCGACAGTACGACTCTCCGAGGCTTCCGATAGTCGACGCTGCTCACTGTTAAATTTTGTTGAGTTGAGGACTTGAGTCTTGAGGTTTGTTACTTGTAATATGTTATATTTAGATGTTAGATTATATTTATATTGAGTATTATACTATTATGTTAGATTGTTAGAACCGAGGCTCATTGTTAGATTATTATATATTTTACATATATATATATAGTATATAAGTATATTATATATCTAGTAGACTAGCATAGTAGGTTTATTAGATTATATTTAGATGATTATATGTTTTACTAATATATATCTATATATATTTTTTTCAGAAAAAATGCCTCCTAAATACAAGTATCTATCGGGTAGTCAAAAACTTAAAAAGAGGAAACGTGCGGAAGAATTAACAAAGTCTCAAGCTCGGGATATATTTAAGTATTTTCCAATACAACCTCAAACAAGATTTGAACAATACGAAAAACTATTTGGTTTTTTGTTTCCTAAAAAGTTGAAGACGCTTGATGAAACAAAGCTTAAGTCGTGTTGTTATACTCTTCAAGAAGCATTAAAGCATGGAGACGAGTCCGATGTTGATGCCGAGGAGCTTTATTTGGAGTTGAATTTATTTGAGACATTTTTATCTAGTGATATTAACACACCTTTGGATGCTTTAAACAATGTGGTGCAACATGGTTTTTTCCCTAATGTGGTAAATGCGTACCGAGTGTTATTGACTCTTCCGGTAACCGTGGCTTCGGCTGAAAGAAGTTTTTCAAAATTGAAGTTGTTGAAGACATTACATGCGGTCCACAATGTCCCAAGAAAGACTTAACGGCTTGGCATTGATATCTATTGAGGGCGATGTATTGGAAAGCATAAATTATCAAGACTTGATCGAGGATTTTGCTTCAAAAAATGCTAGGAGAGCATCACGTTTCGTTTAGGTATGTAAATTAGATTATTTTTGCTACAATATTTATGTTTGGTGTATTGAAATTACAATTATCATCGTATGGTTTACTTTTATTTGAGTTATCGAATTTTATATTTTACTTAAGTCTTAAGGCCCGAATTTATACTCGCCTTCGGCCCAAATTTTTTTAACGGTTTTCGGAGCCAGGCCTGCACAGTGACTCGCAGAGCCCGAGAAACCAAGGATTTATATTTAGTAGAATAGTGAAAGAAGGTAAATCTCTCTTGGTATTATTAATGATTTACAACTCTTTAAATAATACTACTAGCCTAGATACATGGAGATAAATGAGGTAAGTTACAACAGAAGTATTGACTAAATATTTTGAATATGAAAAGGAGTAATTCTAGGAGATAATGGAGGAGACTATTGACTTTGTTGACTTGGATTATCATGATAATTGATACGGTTGTTACCCCCGGCAAGCGAAACGGCGGTGGATGTACCCGAAGCAAGTCTCGAAAATGTTCGAAGAGAGATCTTGGCAAGCTCTTTTTGAATATATCCGCAAGTTGAAGCTTGGTAGGAACAAATTTAGTGTGTAACTTTCCTGACATAACTAGCTCCTGAACAAAGTGATAATCCAAATCGATGTGTTTAGCACGCTTGTGAGAAACTGGATTTTGACTCATAAACAAAGCACTTTTGTTGTCACATAAGAGAGTTGGCCGAATCTTGGGAAGAGCATGTAGTTCCTGTAGCAAGTGAGTAACCCAAACAATTTCAGCTGCAGCATTCGCCATTGCCCGATACTCTGATTCACAGATTGAGCGTGATACCATCGGTTGTTTCTTTGCACTCCATGAGATCAAGTTTCTGCCTAAGAAAATTGAGTAACCATAAGTGGACCTTCTAGTTTCGATACACCTAGCCCAATCTGCATGTGAATACCCTAAAATTGAAGTAGTAGTTGGTCGCGTGAAAACTAAACCATGAGAGATTGTTCCTTTGACATAACGGATAATACGTTTAACAAGTTGAAAGTGGTGGTCGGTTGGGGAGTGAAGGTATTGGCAGGCTTGGTTGACGGCATAGGAGAGGTCGGGACGGGTGATAGTGAGGTATTGAAGAGCTCCAACGAGGGAACGGTAAATCGTAGGGTCGGGGAAAGGATCACTTTCTTTGGTGAAAGTGTCGGTTGAGGCGAGTGGAGTGGGTGCCGGTTTGGCTTCGGTCTGGCCGGCTCGGGTTAGAATGTCATTGGCGTATTTGGTTTGAGTGAGATAAAGACCATTGTTGTCATGAACTACTTCAAGTCCAAGGAAATAACTTAGCAAACCGAGGTCTTTGATGGCAACTTCCTGATGTAGCCTGGCCGTGAAAGAGGTGAACAGGGAGGGTTTATTTCCGGTGAGTGTTAGATCATCTACATATACAAGGAGATACATGATGGAGTCTCCTTGACAATAGATAAAGAGCGATGGATCGGCGCGGCTACATGCGAAACCAAAAGAAAGAAGGAACAAGCTCAACCCTTGGAACCAAGCTCTAGGAGCTTGTTTCAAACCATAGAGTGCTTTATTTAGTTTGCACACATGATTCAGAAATTTGGGATCGATAAACCCGGGAGGTTGTTCCATGTAAACGGTATCCGAAAGATGACCGTTTAAGAACGCATTGTTTACATCTAGTTGGCTAAGAGACCAATGATTAATGACGGCAAACGATAGAACAATGCGAATGGTGGATGCCTTCACAACCGGGCTAAACGTGTGATTAAAGTCTAGGCCCGATATTTGAGTGAAGCCTTGTGCAACTAGGCGTGCTTTGTGCCGATCAAGTGATCCATCCGAACGATATTTGGTTCGAAATACCCATTTGGAGCCTACAATATTTGTAGAAGATGGGCGAGGCACAAGAGACCACGTGCGATTTCGAGTGAGAGCCGAAAGCTCATCTTGCATTGCACTCATCCAATTAGAGTGTTTTGAAGCCTTTAGGGACACTGTTAGAAAGCAGTCCGCATGGAGGCAAGAGTGCATTAAGGTAGCAAGGTAAGCCGTGTGTTTTCGGATTGGGTTTGAAGGTGCCAACTTTAGAACGAGTTGTCATGGGATGAGATGAAGCAACGGAAGAGGGGATGGGGCGGGCACGGGTGAGGTTAGAGATGAAGGAGGGTTGGTAGACGGGGGTGGTGTTGATGGTGGTGGTGATGGTGGTGTAGAGTGTTGATGGTGTAAGAATGGGTTATGAGCCGATGATGAATTATCGGTGGAAGGAGGAATGGATTGAGAGTCACAGAGAGAACATGCTGAGGATAGAGTGGTGGAGGTAGTTGGAGTTTGTTGAGTTGTTGGTGATTGAGCCGATGGATTGGAGGAGGTGTTTGAGGATTGAGTGGATAAGTTAGGTAGACTTTGTTGATTGAATGGGGAGTGGACTGAGGGATTGGGCTCAGGAGGGGAGGGGTGAGTGAAAGTGGGTGATGGATTATTATTAGTGAGCTGGGTGGTGGGTTTAGGAGGAAGAATGGGTTCATCCGTTGTGGAATGAGCCGAAGGGTGTGGAACAGTTGTGATTTCATCAAAAGTGAATAGGAATAAAGAAGCAATATCCGATTGTGAGGAGTTGGCCACATATGGAAATGAGATTTCATCAAATTGAGCATGCCGGGTGACATACATACGTGAGGAAATGGGATCGAAGCATTTGTAACCTTTGTATTGAGGAGCGTATCCTAAGAAAATACAAGGTATACTTCGAGGTGCAAGTTTATGGGGAGCATAATCACGTAAGTATGGATAAACACGACATCCTAATACACGAAAGTTTGAATAATTTGGCGTCGTGGAAAATAAAGTTTCAAATGGAGATTTGTCATTTAAAATTTTAGTTGGCAAGCGATTAATGATGTAGGTGGCGGAATTAAAGGCATCAATCCAATGAGTGATAGGATCACTCGCATGGAAAATCATAGCGAGACCGGTTTCTACTATGTGTGGATGCTTTCTTTCGGCACGACCGTTTTGAGGAACGGTCTACGGACACGAAAACGATGAAATGTGCCATTTTCATCAAATATTTTTCGCACGTATTGATTGACAAATTCCGTGCCATCATCACTTTGGAAAACCTTTATTTTGCGTGAAAATTGAGTTTGAACGAAACGCAAAAAGGTTTGAAGAACCGAATAAAAATCGGTTTTGTGCTTAAGAGGATACAACCAAGAGAATCTAGAAAAGTCATCCACAAACACAACATAGTATTTATATCCATCTTTACTGGTTATTGGTGATGGTCCCCATAAATCACAATGAACGAGATCTAGAGGAAAGGAAGCACGTTTTTCATTTAATGTAATTGGCAATTTATGTTATTTAGCAAGTTGACATGAAGAACATAAAGTAGGCTTAGGTAAAATAAATGTGAAAGATAAAAACCAAGTCTTTTTAATACAAGAATAATGTCAAAAGCAACATGACCCAAACGATTGTGCCACAATTCAAAAGAGGTATTATTAGACGAAACAGAAGCAACAAAAGCAAAAGACTTGTCCCGGAGCACGTAAAGACCGTTTTCGCACTGACCTTGAGCGAGAGGTTGGGCTGCTTTCCGGTCCTGGATAATGAAAAAAGAGTTAGAAAAAAGAACACCAACGGGAAAATCATTTGTCAACTTGCTAATAGAAATAAGGTTACGGGTTAATGATGGAACAACCAAAACATCATTTCATTTAACATGTTTGGTTAACGAGACATGACCTTTGTGAGTAATGGGTAGAGATTGACCATTACCAAAGGTGACCGAAGACCCTCCTTTGTAAGGAGAAAAGGAAGATAAATTACCGGTGTCATCGGTCATGTGACGGTCTGCTCCCGTGTCGGCAGCCCAATCGGGAGCATCCTCATTTTGAACATGACATTGAACGTGAAAGGCACAAGCAATATCTTCGTTTCCAGATGCCGAGGCCACGAAGGATGAGAGTTTTGGACACTTGTTTGCAAAGTGTCCATTGGTGCGGCACAGTTGGCAATGTGGTGGCCGACGTGTTCCATTAGAGGAGGAGCTAGAGGAGCCGGATGATTGACCACGGGTATGAGAACCGGATGAAGAACCGCGTTTCTGGTTTCGGTTTTGGGAAGAGCCAGTGGACCGAGTTTGATTGTTGTGAGCAATAAAAGCCACGGGTGGGTTGGATGGGGGGTTAATGGCCAAAAGAAATTGCTCTTGGCTCTCAGTTTTTGTGAGTAAGTCACGGAAGGGAAGCGGTGCACGGGTGGTGCGGATTGCGGTGGACCAACTCTCAAAAGTAGACCTGAGACCACAGAGGAACCAATGAGTTTTGTCTGTGTCTTTAACAGGATGGCCAATAGCAGAGAGTTGATCACAGATGGCCTTGAATCGACGACCGTAATATTCTACGGTTGAGGATCCTTTCGTCAAGCGACGAAGATTATCACGGAGCAGATGCATCCGTTCAAGAGAGGTGTTGTTGTAGGCCGCTTCAAGGGCGGTCCAGATTTTGCGAAAAGTGGTTAAGCCAAGAATTTCAGCAACAGCCTCTTCGGTGAGAGAAGAGTTAAGAATGAGGATGGCCTGTTGATTGGAGATCGACCAGGCCGTGAACTCGGGATTAGGCTGCTCAATAGAGGCGACGGTAATTGATTTTGGGGGTGGAGGGATAGAGCCATTGACATGGCCGAGAATTTCTTGGTTGGCGAGAAGTGGAAGTAATTGATTTTGCCAATAGAGATAGTTAGTGGAAGAGAGTTTGATAGTGAGCATGTGAAGGATGGTGGCCATGGGAGGCTTAGTTTCGATGGTGGTGGAGGATTAGGAGGAAGCGTTGGTGGTCATGATGGTGAGGGTGATTGTGATCGGTTGATTGAGAAGATTACAGGGAATAGGATCTTGAGGGTGATACCATTAAAGAAGGTAAATCTCTCTTGATATTATTAATGATTTACAACTCTTTAAATAATACTACTAGTCTAGATACATGGAGATAAATGAGGTAAGTTACAACATAAGTATTGACTAAATATTTTGAATATGAAAAGGAGTAATTCTAGGAGATAATGGAGGAGACTATTGACTTTGTTGATTTTGGTCTATCATGATGATTGATACGGTTGTTAAATAGGCTTTGCAATCCAAAAGGGGATAGCGGCTCAGCTTGTTACTCGCTTATCTATTATCCAGATAAAGTTTGGTTTGTGTTAAGTGTTAATAGAAAGTTTGAACAATGTTTATTTAAAATAAAAAAATGTTATTGTAAGAACAGGTCTACCTACAACTTACATAATTGCTAGCTTATGCCTTGCAGTTTTCTAACATTACTAGGACCCCACATTTTTGTAAAATTTCAAAGTTAGCTTCCTTTCAACATCCAACCGACGTCCCAATCATCTCCAACCACGTCAAGTTTCCCCCACGATAATCAATGGACTTGTGTTTAACAATGTTTGAAACCATCATTACTGTTACTATAAAAATGAACTTTGGTGTCGTAAAAGCTCTATTGGGCTATTTTACGGCACCCTATTGGTATGATTCTTTTTGTTTTTCTAGTTTCGTCCTGCAATGAATGTAACGAAAATCTACCAAATGTTAATTTTGTTTTTGTTCTTTTTTTCATTATTTTTTTTTAGTTACGATATCGTGTCGAACACGATGGAAACCGACCGAATTCCAGTAGACTCACCGAGTTTTGTTTTAGTTCTAGTACGTAACATAAATCGACCGAATGCTATTTTTGTTTTTTTTTAAGTTCCGTTATCGTAACGAACATGATGAAAACCGATTAAATTCGCGTAGAGTCAACCGCCTCAACGACCGGGGATCGATAACCGTTGAGATTTACCAACAATCGAGTTTTGCTGAACGACGTCACGCCATTGGTTCACCCCAATTTTTATAATATTTTTGTTTTTATTTTTTGTCTTAGTTTCGATACTATAACGCACGCCACCGAAACCGACCGAATTCCCGTCGACTTCCCGTATCATTGCCTGGGTTTTACCGACCTGCCCGGCGGCAACGCGCCAGGAGAATACTAGTTAATTAATATTTGAGTGAGCCTTCTTAAGACAGGATGTCAATCGTTTATACTAATTTTGACATTTCAGTCTAACATACCTAAGAACACCATCAAGGAGAAAACTCACCAGTGTAAGTGAATCCTCTTAAATCAGGTTTTAAACCTGAAATCTTAAGATTTCAAACCTTAACAATCCTTATATCATTGGACGAAAAGAAAAGCTACATAATCCATAGACCATAATCTTATATTTTCCATACTAGACTTTGATTCCCCTACAATGGTCACTACTGCTCCCATAGTCATAATTTGATCATGCCATCCAACACGTCCACGTATTTTCATTAAGGTTTTGTGAACTCATTGTTAATTATATAAACATCAATGATGCCATTTCAGTATTATTGATTTGGCACACCTGAACTTAAAAAAAAATTACAGTCTTTTATACAAATAAGAAACTTTTTGTGACCTGATACTTCTCAGTAATCAACTCATTTTCCGAGACTATCAACCAAAACACCTTGTTCTCTGATAATTATGATTAGAAACAAAGTGTTGACCACTTTTGTAATAAGATAATAAGAACATGTAATAATAAAGTGTAATTTGTTTGTAAAGGTTCGGAAGGGCATAACATATAAGAGTCTTTAACCTTAATGGTTGATTGGTATGTTGAAAGAGAAGATTTTAAAGACCGAGTATAAGCTAAGTAATATTTAAGAAAGAGTTTGTTGATGCATGAATGTATATTACTTAAGACAACAAGATCAAGCAATATCCAAAGAAAAAAATTGTTAGTGCATTAAATGTTTGTTGCTTAGGTCTTGTGTATTAGGTTTTGATAGTAGTGATTTGGAATGTAATTTGAATGGTTTGAACTCAAATACTTATACGACGTATAAATCTCAAATATTAATACGGCGTATAAGTCCCAAGTGTGCCTATATAGGTTGTTTGACATTTGAGTTCTTCGAATTTGGTCCATTTTTGTACATGCTCTTATATTGTCATATCATTATGTTTTTGGGACAAGATATTCACGATCTTGATATTGGCGGGTTTGCTAATAAGAACACCCACCCCCAAGCCCAAAATGCTTTGATGAGTGCCCTTTATAGTAAAAACCGTCCAAAAGTTTGGGAGAAAGTTTGGCATGTCCTCTCGTGAGAGAGCGGTATTAGAATTTCTTTAGGCTACTCAAGCTCAAGACTTTTTTTACTGCCATCCACATAGAAGGGTTAGATCAGCACATTTAAATGATTCCTAAATATCATTTAATTATTCCCCTATTCCTAGTTGATGAGTCCTGCCCTATCTGTCGTAAACTTTGTTTATATAATTTTGGTGAACCATGTGGTTCATTGTAAAGAACTCTTGGGGTTTAAATATAAACATGATTTGATCAGGGATGTCATTTTTGATGTGTTAAAATAGGCGGCTGCATGAAGGAAGGTCCACTGCTGACATGTGAATTTCTTGTCGGCTGCATGAAGAAATGTCTAATCTCCGATCAAACGACATTATTGTATTTGGATGGGCGGGGGGAAGCATGCTTGTGTGGACCTTTCTGGGGTGTCCCCTCTTGTCGGGCTTAGGGACACTAGGTTTGTTTCTTGACAGGTCGTGTTAAAGGCAAAATCATGAAACATTGCTAAGCACGAGAAGGTGTGTATTGAGAATCAAAATGCCTTCATTGCTTTCGATACATTTGGGTCTCTTGCCCACGATGCTTTCTACTTTTTTTTAAAACAGTTCAGCGGGTCATGCATAGTAACTCAACAACGCCGAAGAACGATAACTTTGTTTTCAAAAGGATCGGTTTTGTCATTCAAAAGAGGGTAACGGCGCAACTTGTTGTCTGCATACCTGTCTCTTTATTGTAATTGGATCATTTTATTTATTTTTAATATCATAATGTTATAACATGAATTAAAGTTAAAATAAAATTAAATTTGGACAAAATTACAGATATTGTCATTTATGTTTGCACTTAATTTCACTCGTTTTCCTTTATCTTCAAAATTGATGTGTTTTGTCCTTTACTTTCCCAAATTTAACAGTGTTTGTCCTTTGGCCCTAACCCAGTTACTTTTTTTCCTGTTAAGTCAAGTCATATGCAAGACACATGAGGGTAAATTGGTCATTTTTACCTATTTAATTAAAAAATTTTATTAAATAAACAAATTAAAAAAATTAATATAAATACCCTCTTTCAAAACCCTAGCCCACCATCACCAACATAACCCACCATGGTTTCTTCCTGGCGACAAAAACACCACCATCTTCGTGCAACCACCCTACTACCATTGTTTGAATTTGCCGCCATCACCACCATAACAATCGTCTAGGGTTTGAAGCATCGTCTCGTGTTGATGAGGCATCGTTCGTATCCCTAGTTTTTTCTTCGTTTGATTTTCAGGGGAGGTGTAGTTCGTGGTATTGGCCAGAAGAGAGGAGATGGTAAAGACAGTGATCGTACTGCCGATGGATTAAAGGTGGAGAATAAAGAGTTTGTATCAGATCTGGGTTCAACAACGTGGGTGTTTACTGTCAGATCTGCATAGATCTAGCGTGGCGGTGTTTCCTATCAAAGATGGCATATCTGGTGGCGGCAGGTGGTGTCAGAGGTTTGTTGTCACCTGATAGTGTCATAGGTTTGCTGTAGGATTAATAAACTGGTTTTTTTGACGGGTTTGATAACTGGCTGATAATTTGTTTTTTTCCAGCACAAGGGTACTAAACTCATTTATTCTGTGATGTGGTGGTCGTTTCACGGCCGTGGTGATGGGTTTGTGGTGCTGTTGGTGTGGGTTGGGGGTGACGTTGATTTGAGAGAGAAAGAGTGTATAAAGTTTTTTAATGTTTGTTTATTAAAACATTTGTAATTAAATAGGGTCAACTGTCCACTTTACCCTCATGTACCTTGCATATGACTTGACTTAACAGGAAAACTAATTGGGTTAAGGTCAAAGGATAAACACTGTTAGATTTGGAAACGTAAATGACAAAACACATCAATTTTAAAGATAAAGAACAACGAGTGAAATTAAGTGCAAACACAAAGAACAATATCTGTAATTATGTCTTTATATCATTGCTTTGGATGAACCGTTAAAAACAAAGAAAGAAAAGAATTCAGCTTCCAGGTTGACCTTTGCATCAAGTACTTTTTACATATCATTGCTTTACTTTACAGCATTCACAATGGTGGATTAGGAAAAAAATAAACTAAACACGTCACATCAGCTGCCACATCAGATTTCCACTCATTCATTTTTAAACACCAAAAATTCTCATTTTTTCTCCAACATTACATCCACTTTTAAACCCCTTTATAGCACAAATCACCCACTTCTAAATTTTCTTTCTATAAACAAAAACATTTTTATAAACTAGAATACTTTTATTTAAGTATATTATTTTTTATTACATTTTATTTAAAAATAAAATAAGTTCTAGTAAATAAATTTACATAAATATAGAAGTCATATAAAGAAAAATTTAAAATTATATAAATATAGTAATTAAACAACCGCACACAAACATAAACTAAAAAAGTTACATAAACTAATTT